>NC_060074.1:61282500-61462500 GCF_922984935.1 Meles meles | reverse complement strand
CACTGTAATAGAGTTGAGGTCCAGCTAATAGTGTGTGCTATTCTGACTGTCATGCTCCATCATTGTAACTTACTGCATAAGGTCCCCAAAGTGGTCTCATGAGCACGTGTGCACATGCACGCGCATGAGCGCGGGACCACACACACACACACACACACACACACACACACACACACTTCTCATTGGCAGAATCAGGAAGTCATCAGAGGACGCTTTTAAATACAAATTCTTTATTCAACTCATACAAAAGTAAATCGACTTGTTCAGGGGCTGAGTTCCAAAATATTACATTCAAAATATATTTAAATCCACCTCTTTTATAAAGTTTGCTGGAAAGAAATAAAGTCACACACAAAGTATTCAAGCCCTTTCTTTTTTGTGTGTTGCCATTATGGCAAAATGTTATCAATTTACATTTCAATGTTCTTTTCAATTTATAAATATTGGGATTTATAAAGAAAATAAGTCCTATATGATGTTTGTGTTTCTTGAATGTGTTTCATCTCAGATGACTGATTTCAAAAAGAAAACTTAGAAATATATTGATATTCACAAGCTAAATAGTAAATAAGTTACTCCCTTACTATCTACTTCCCTATTCCTATATAGGAATATATGTATGAGAGAGAGAGAGAGAGACAGAGAGAGAGAGAGAGAGAATGGGGTTTTCCTTCCAACTAATAAGAAAACAAAATGAGTATCAAGCTATTACCTAACACTACAAACTTTAAGAAGGGATTAAAATTCCTTAGGAATGCTGCTGTTTTCTGGTGAGTCTTGAAAACATAGATGAAGAAACAGCTGTAACTGTTTCTAAGTGAAAGGAATACTCAAGAAGTGTGTTTGCTCTTAGGCAGTCTGTCCCAAACCCATTAGGGGATTTGAAGTCCCCATCCTCTGCCCCTTCCCTCACTCCTGCATCCTCTTCCCTCCTCATTCCCTCCTCCTCCTTTCCTCCTCCTCTCACTCTTCCTTTCTCCTGCCAAGTCTCCATTCTCCCGCCTCACTGTAGGTGCCTAATCCACTGGACTTTAATGAGCAATTTCCACTATCATGTCTTTTTCCTAAATTTACTTAAATATAACTCTCAAACCACATCATTCCAATTCCAAATATTATCCCAGGTGTTCAGTCTGATGGGCCCAGTATTATTTCTTAAATGAAATCAAAACAAGATAAACATTGCTTATAATAATTGAATGCATTTTAAAGCAACACAAGTGTTTCATTTTTGTAAAGAAAAGTAACAGTTGCCATTTCTCTTACCTCATATGCATATAAAGTGAACAAGCAAATTTGAAAAAAAAAAGCTATCTTATACCACTATATAAATTTATAACACCAAATATTAGCTAGAAATCACAACAGACACTGGTGGAAATGTTTCTGTGTACACCTTATATAGAATTGAAATTGCAGTGATTTTTAGTCAATAACATTTTTTCTGCATACCAACATTTAAATGCCATTTTATAAAAATTCTAAAATCCTTTTATTTTACATTTTTGTCCCTGAAATTTTATTAATTGAAATTTCAGATCAAAAGCATGAGCTTATGTGCACAAATTGAATGCTAGGTATAAAAATTATTTTTAAAAATCTAGAAATAAAAATGCTCTATTAATGGGTATCATAGTAAAAATGGGTTAAATGTTCTTCCTAATATGACTTACCTGTATACACATGAGGCCATCTGACAGATCAATATATATGTAAACAGGATACCAGATCCCAAGTGCAATTAGAACATCAGATTGGAAATTCTTTATTCTACAATTAAAGCAAAGGCTTAAAAGGAAAAACAGCACATTTCCAATTAAATCAACTAAGTACAAGTTAGTTAGTTACCACCATGTCCCATTTCTAAAATAGTAGCTTTTGTTGGCACGCTTTAGGAAGTAAATATTTATCCAGAGAAATGTAATTTCCTTTTCATTTATTTAGAAACTGCATGAGCTGATCTCTGCTTTCTAATTTTCTTCTTACTAGTTAGGGTAGTAGACAGTTTTCTCATTTTCTTCATTTTGATATTAGAATTGCATAGTTGAGCTTGTGTATATTTGAAAGGGAAAGACAATATTTTCCTAATGTTAATTAGCAACTTTCTTTCTTACTTGCGCTGTTTTTTTTAATTAAAAAAAAAAAAAAAGCCTGGATATAACATCAATGCTTATTTCTAAAGTTATTTTGAATAACATCTGCTGATGAGAAGCATGCAGAAAACTTTCATGCCAGTAAATGTAATTACTAATAATTTCATCATGATTGCTATGACTACAATTTACTTATTCTTAATTTATTTTTATAATGAACTGCTTCAGTAAAATGACAAATGATTCCATTAGTTAAGAAACTAAATGTCAATTTACATGTGGTCTTTGGTGACTAATTTGCTGAGTTGAGGTTTTTGTTTTCGTTATGATAATAATATTTGGCTATGCTCTGTGAGCAAAATTTATGAGGTCTTAAATATTAATCTTTCGATTTACTGAAACAAGGTAATTTTCAGCTTCAAAATGTTAGCAGTTTCTCTTTTCAGGGTCTTGACTACTCAAGTTTTAGGCACAAACTTCGGCAACACTGTCATCCAAAAAATAATGCTCACTTTGTTCCCTGGGATCAAAACAATTCTTTCTCACTAATGACTGCAAATATCAGCTCATTTCTAACACAGTTTTCAATGGCAAACATTACTCAATTGTCAGTAAAAGAAAAGGGATTACATCAGCATTCAGGGGGAAAAAATGTTCTGTTCCTTCTTACTCCACAGTCTATGTTCAATCAGCCTGGAGCTAATGGAAGCCCTCCAGTGCTGAGAAATAAACACACACAGTTGGGCAAATAGTCCAAAATCAAATCTAGTATATAAGGTGGACAATACATAGTTAGTTCCATTACGGAATCCTCCCTTGGGAACTGGAGCAGCTTCAGAGCCCTTCTCATTACACACCAGCACCATCTGTAGCCAGCCTGAGCCTGATTTGGGAATGTATAAAGTACACGAAAAAAAAATAGACTCTGAATCAGGAGCCAGAGAATCCTATTTCAAGTTTAAATTTTGCTTGTGAAAGATCATTTGGTTTTAGACTCAGCAAACAGTGAGCCTCATCACTCACAATGAGGGACGTAAGTTACAAGGATTACTTCAGATCGGGGAGAATGAAGGTAATTGCTACTGTCCACAGGGATAGCCCCAGCTCTTGTAGAGCTCAGGAGAGTTACAGCATGGTCCCATTAGCTGCAGAGCTCCCAGTCCACATCAAGTGGCAGCCCCCTTTTCCTTGTGGCATGTGTTGCAGCGTTGCTGTTGAAGTGCATTATTTAATTCCGACTTTAAATGGAAAGGAAGCCAATGGCATAGGCATCCCGGAAGTCTGTAGGCACTTTGTGTATGTATGCGTGTGAATTTTAAGAAAAGCTCTGGCTCAGAAATGGGACAAAATCTTTTATTTACCGAAAAATAAACCGTGAATCATTATGAGCAGGGGTGATGACGTCGGTTTTTACTGTTTGGGGGCTAGAAAAACAGGGACGTTATTACCGTCTTGAAATTTGTTGCAATATTATGTGTAGTACTTGAATATTTTTACCCAAGATAAGCCACCATCCACCTCGCAGGCGGAAGTTGCTTTATCAGTGTTTTCTGTCGCCATTTTTATTCTCATTCCACCTCCATTCCCCTACCAAACTCCACCTTGGTCTGGCATCAAAATGTCTCCAGAAATCTGATTCTCTTCCTGGTTTGAATCACACTCATACAGAACTGCACATGATGATGGTTCTCCAGACTTTTGAACGCCATGAAAAGTCTATATGTAAATTTGGAGAGCACCACATATAAAGTAGCTAGGGATTCCCAGGCATGGTAGATTACACACGTCTGAAGGTTCAAAGAAGGCACTCGGAACACTGTTTTGATTCTGGCTTCCTGACCCAGCAGAGCCTGTACTCCCTGTAATTTGAAACCTAAAAGTAGAATCCAGCCCCCCACTTAGGAAAACCCACAATCCTCAAATTGTGTCTCCTGCTCCCAGCAACACGTGTCAGCACACAGCGCAGGCGGGAACCATCCATTATCAGTAAGAGCCGACTCTGGCGCTCACCTGCCCGCGGAGGCATTCCCAAGCTTGCCCAACTTCAGATCCTTTCCCTGGTGGCTGCGGCAGCATTAACTCTGCCCGCTCCTGTCTTGATAGGAGTGATCAGGACCTCAGGCTTGACTTGTCAGTGGCTTTGCTCTAGGCAAAAATTTTGTGTTGGCGAAGTTGTTGTTGCTCCATCCTGTGAGATAGACCTCTGGTCTTCTTTGGAGTTTGACTTTCTATGTTCTTGGCCTTGGCTGAGAAAAGTTGACAGTCCTTCAGAACACTTGATGAGTCTTGTTCACATCTGCTCAAAATCTTATTTGGGGAATCTCCTTCACCGTAGATTTCAGTACTGACTTTTTTTGGTGATTGTTTAGAACCTGAAGACTGAAGTAAGAGAAACATGAAATTCAATCTTAGTTCTATCACTTTCTGGTTGGGGATTTGTGTGAATTACTTAATTTTTCTAAACCTCTGTTTACTTAACTAAAAAATAGGTATAGGGGCCCCTGGTTGACTCAAGTTGAGCATCCGACTCTTGCTATCAGCTCAGGTCTTGATTTCAGGGTCATGAGTTCAAGCCTCATGTAAAAAAAAAAATGGGTACAATAATAACATTTGCATCATAAGATGACTCTAAGTATTGAATAACTTGATCTCTGTAAAGATCTTTATCAAGTTAGTACTCAACAACTCTTAACTGTCATTATTAGTCACTTAATAATCATCTAAACTTGCAATGCAATTTGCTCCTTGCTTAAGATTTTCTTCAGTAGCTTCTGATCCTGGATCATCCCCACTGAGTTCTGATAATTCTCCTCATGACAGTTCAAATGATGTCCTTAAATACTTTATCCACAAAAAGACAATAGACAACATTTAGCATGTAGTTCCTATTGCCAAACACTGAGCTAAGTACAGGAGAGGCAAACCACATTTAATCCTTAGAACAGTTAAACAAAGTATGAATTACTATTACTATTATTTTATAAAAAAGGAAACTGAAGCTGTAGAAGTTAAGTCCTGTGCCCAAATGTATGGGCCTTAAAACTACCTTTGCCTGTGGCAGAGATTGACATAAATGTGTCAACACCCATTTCCTCTTCTCCTGGGCACACAGACTCTTAATGCCCAGCCTCTTGCAGTATAAAGCTTCTCCATGTAACTGGGTTTTAGCCAGTGGAGTGTGAGTGAAAGTGATGTGCACAGTTTCAATGCCTGGCCCCCTAAAATCTCCATTCAAAATCTTCTACCAGCTGGATGTGAGTACCACATGGGAAAATGGCAGAGCCTCACCCACTCCCATCCTTGAATAACTGCGTGGAGCGGAGCCCTTCCTGCTCCCCCCTTGCTTTGCCAGCTGAGCTGGACCAAATTTGGTTTGTGCTGGAGGCATATGCTTTTAAATCACATCTGATGTTACTGTAACTAATGCTGTATCCAACTCCAAAGGATTCTGTCTCTGCTATTATATTATGCTGGCATAAAACCAGCCAGAAATGTGTCACACTTTGCCAAGACACAGAGGAACTGCTGAAATGTTTCCTAGGTATGTTGCCTCAACTTTGGAATAAAGGTGTGCATGCTTTTAATTAATTGTTGCAAAGTATTATAAAATGAAGTCCTCAAATTAGAGGCTGGTATATTTAGAAAGTTTCTTATTTTGAATATTTCCCAATTACCCAAAAGTATAGAAATGAAATAGTCAGGATATCTTTAATCATAGGAATCAGTCCCTTAAAATTGTCTTTTAAAAGTTTCTTAATGATTTGCCACAGTACCCATGATTTTGTACCGCTCTATGTAATTGACACATTTTTTAAATGAACTAAATCGTAGTATCCTACACAAAGCATCAATTACATTTTTTAAAAAGTAGTGTTCTGTCAAAATCCTCTGCATTTTAGGACCCATTAAGTATGAAAATTTCTTGAATGTCGCCTTTTCACAACACATCAATTAGCAACAGCAATCATGTCAAGGAACTAATGCTTTTATTCCACAGTAAATTCAGAACTTTCCAAAATATATCTTTTTGTTCCCACTCATATACCATGGAGGGAAAGTAATATAATGCATAGTGAAGATAAAAAGTTCTGATAAAAAGGTAGACAGTTCTACCTTTATATCTTGTCTCCTGCATTTATAAGCTATGTGACTTTGAGAGATTTACTTAAAATCTTTGGGTTTCATTTTTCTCTTTTGTAGAAGAGGGGCAATGATTACATCTCCTTCAAAGATTCGATATGAAGAGAAAAAGGTCATTTAGGAAAAGCATTATCGACTGATACATAATAAGTGCTCAATAAATACTAGCTTTTAGAAGACTATAATTATTCTTAAGTGTACATTTTCCAAAATTTTTTATCTAAGATAATCTTTACATTATAAATGCTGTGCTGTCAGACATTTCAGATGGAAAAAGTCTGGACTATATTTGTATCCACTATGTCTTAACGAGAAGACATATTGTGAATGAAAATGGTGTGTTTCATAGATATTTCCAAGAGATTTGGAGTTTTTATTTCAGATTCCAGGAAGCAGAGATTTAATGGCTAATATTTAAATGACAGGAAAGAAATTTTTCATTTGGGGTCAAAAGCTTTCTCCTTTTGTTAATGTAATGATGTCAAAGGATGGCGGAACCCCATTCCTCTAGCTTAGTCTAATCCCAAATGATGATGAAATAGAATATTCATCAGTTCTCTCTTCTCCTGAGAATTGGAAATAATGAGTCTCTACCCTCTACTTGGTGATTTGTGGAGGAGAAAAAGGGGGGGAAGTTTTGTCTTTTCTTTTCTAGTTAGAAAATGTTAGTTCTCAGTCGTCTACCCAATACCTACTTGTCTTGCTCTCAGATGCACCATCAACTTAATTGCTCCTCTTTCAGCATGACTGGAGGCACCTCTTGAATCCTGTGTATATCCAAGCTATAGCCATCGAAAGAGTAGACACTATCAATGAGATTTCTACACCAGCGGTGGGCATTTTCCAACCACAAAGACCTCTCCTACAGTGTCACTCAACTACCACGTAACGAAAGTTCTTTAAAGACAGCCGTTCAGTATGATTCAGCAGTACATTTCATTGGGTCATTTGGAACTTCCTCTTTAGCTTCTCTGCCCATCCAGTTGTTTTCTTACAGGCAACTAAACTCTGCCGTCCCCCCGCGAGACTCATTCTCTTGCCCTCAAAATGGCCCTGCTTTTTGTGTCTCTATTTTTGTTGATGGCATCATCATCTTTTCATTAGCTCCAAATAGAATCTTGAGTCATCTTTGACTCCTTCCTCCCCTTCAAGTTCTAAAATCAGTCACATCTAACTCTGAAATTTCACTCACCTTCATCCTCCTACTCTATCTTCATAGTTTCTATAGTCTGGGCTTTACCCACCTGTCGCAGAGGCTGGCTCATTAGCCCCATATCTGACCCCTCTGTCTCTACTCACTTTCAACTGCCTCACAGCCCCCAGTTTATTCTTTATTCTCTTGGTATAATTTTCTGTCTAAAGCACTGATATTCCCCCACCCTTAAAACCTTGGTATAATTTATTAAGATATCAATACATACTTTATTCTTGCTATACTTTTTGTTCTGCTAAATTAAATTTTTCCAAGTTGTTAGACCTGGGTTTTCTTGAACAAGAGAAATTGCAAGATAGAAAGCAGGAATTGCTTGCAGAAAACTGCTTATGCCAACTTTTGTTTCCCACAGTGTGAACACCTTGAAAGGATTATCCTCTTGGGCATGTTGGAGGAGAGTTCCTTGAGGAATCAAGGTGTCACGTGCAACACCAAACACTAGAGGATTCTTCTCTTGCAAAAGCTTTCTTTTTCTGGGAAACTGAAAAAGAACTGCTGTAGATGATGCGGCAATGCAATCAGTGATGGGTCTGGTGTCAGAAGGAGCAGGCAGCAGCCATTTGAGGGCAGAATCTCTATCAAAGGTAAGGTTCTCTAGAAACATTTGAGTCAGAGTTTAGTGTGCAAAATGTTTATTAGGAATTAACACTGTTAAAGAAAGGCAGAGTGAGCAGGATTGGGTAGCGGAAACAACTTATTTGTGGAGCAGACTGGACAAAGACTTGGTCAACCCAACAATGAGCTCTAGGGTGAAAACTGGCCATCAGAGTCATCTTGCAACACTGTCCTAGGACTTGCAAGCTGTCCTAGGAAGGGCACAAACTGGGTGAGGAGGTTCTTTGTGGCTGAAGCAGACCAGCAGGAGCTGAGATCTGGAGGTTGCCTGCTGACCACACCCTTCTACTGCACAGTAAGTCCTTCTGTGACAGGGGTGAGCGTCTCAGTGTCCACCATGATCTCTATAGGATCATTGGGAGCTGGAATAAGGGAGAACCTTTTCACTCTAAACTTTTGGAAGAAGAGCAATTTTTCTCTAAAACTGTTTCTCACTCTCAAATAAGGGTCAAGCATAGTAAGGGCAAAGTTCTATTGCCCATAGAGCAATGCCTTTCCAGTCTCTTGACTTTGAGCTTCACAGATGGAAACACTCAAATCAAAAACTGCAGGAGCTTAAGAGCGGCCTAAGAGTCACTGGCAGCTTGGCAAAACTCACAAACCCATTGACAGTCAAGGTGAATGCCAACAGCAACCACTCATGTTCACAGATAAGTATTTCTAAAAATTTTCAGAATTATTAAGGATAGATAAATCTGTAAAAAAAAAAAAAAGAAAGAAAAGAATAGGCACCCTAAAGCCAAAAAGTTGGAAGATAAGTCACATTGATTTGAATATTCTTTATGGGCAAGTCTGTGCTATTTGTGTTACAGTAGTTATATATGCGCAGGTTTGTCTTTCTTTCTAAATGGTATTTCACAAGATAGAAAATATCTCTTATTTGCTCATAGGATATTAAATATGCAAGTCAGTGAAACGAAAGGATTTAATTTGTGTAATTTAGGTGTAAATGTAATATTTAGGGTGTCAAATTTTCATAATTTTAATATATTTAGATTGCATACTCTTATTTTCTATAGAAACAGAGTTGGGTGCTGTGAAGTGTGTAAACCTGGCGATTCACAGACCTGTACCCCTGGGGATAAAAATACATTATATGTTTATAAAAAAAAAAATTGGAAGGGGAGGCGAACCATAAGAGACTATGGACTCTGAAAAACAACCTGAGGGTTTTGAAGGGTCAGAGGTGGGAGGTTGGGGGAACAGGTGGTGGGTAATAGGGAGGGCACGTTTTGCATGGAGCACTGGGTGTTGTGCAAAAACAATGAATACTGTTATGCTGAAAAAATAAATAAATTAAAAAAAAAGAAAAAAGAAAAAAAAAGATATATTTATTTATTTATTTATTTGAGAGAGAGAGAGAATGAGAGAGAGTGTGAGAGGGGACAGGTCAGGGGAGAAACAGACTCCCGGCCGAGCAGGGAGCCCAATGCAGGACTCGGTCCCAGGACTCCAGGATCATGACCTGAGCCACCAGAGTTGGCTATTTTAAAAGAATCATATTTTAATAAACCTTTGTATATATTTAAAATATAATTTATTTAAAATGTGAATTTAGAATTTTATGGAATTGCAAATTACCTAAAACAGTGCTTCTGTCCTGAGTGTGTATGGGAGGAAGGGAAGTAGGGGGATGTTATGTGCTTGCATAAAATGTATATGAAAAGGAAAGGAAAAGATAGAATAACAGTTTTTCAACAGGAAGTCTACCTCAGAAACCCACTCTTGAAATAGAAATGTTTAAGAAAACCCTTGATCAGATTATTGGAAATGAAGAGATTAGAAAGGTAGATGTTGAAAATGAATTGTCATGGTATGTTAGACCCTGAGAATACAAAATTGATTAAGACAGAGAAGAATGCAATGAGCTCCCAGCCATATATAATAACTGACTTTTGTATAGTGTTTTCATTTATGTTTTTTCCATTTGAACAACCAGGTTATGCATTATAACAATTTTCACTTTACTTATGAGGAAACTCATGTCAGATGCCTAGTTTAGAACAGAAATATGATTTTGAATCTGTGATAATTGGTGCAACATCCTTCTTCCTATGTCATGGTGACCAGCTACTGATACTGAGTTGAAAATATTAAAAAAAAAAAAAGAGAGAGAGAAGATATTCTTAAATTTGGTACAGATGAGATAATGTTCATTCATCTTTTCATTCCACACAATTTAGTAAGCCCAAGGATCAAGGCCACCAAGTGATGGGAATATACAGACAAAGTAAACTAGATTTCTGTCCTAAGAATGCCTAGTGTCTAAAGCATAGGACTGTGGAGACGGCTCGGTGGAATGTTCTAGAATGTGCTCTTAAGCTAAATCTAGGAAGAAAGATAAGTAAGAAAGTTCCATGAAGATGATCCTGGGGAGAGCAGTCTAGAGTAAAACAACAAATTAATTTCTCCTCATGGAGTATGTGATATCAAATCTTCATGTGGATGAACTTGGAGTAAAAAGTAAAGGGTAAGGGAAACCATAGCCCAGAGGATGCTGTCTGATCTACTGAAAAATTAATTCTGTGCACGATGAGGGCCAGTGAGTGGTTTTAAGTTGAAGAATCAAGATTTTAGAACCAACATCTTTACTTGTGCAACAATGAGGAAACTGATTCCATGCACAACTATGGATTAGCATTGAGGAAAATGAAGCCGGGAGAAGGGGGAGAAGCTGGGGAGAAGCTGGAGTCCAGACTAGCAGTGTGTGAGTGGAGAGGGATGCTGGGGGCATGGTTTGGGAGCTCTTTAGGAGACAGACTCAACTGGACTTCATGATAGATTTCAAATAAGAAAACATAGTGAACAGGAGGTGCGATGCCTTTTCCCTGGGATGAAAGGAAAACAAACAAGAGTGGGTTTATCGTTGGGAGATTGTACAAGTACATGCCAGATGGATTCGTGATTGAGGAGACTAGATCACCTGCTACAGGGATCCCAATGGTCTGGAGTGATGGAGCTTTGCACAGGCCCTGTGTGAGAGGCAGAGCAGCATGTGAAAAGATCTCTATTCGGTATCATGGTCTATCGAGGGTCCTTGCCATATCCTCCCAGCATTATCAAGTCCAGCTATCTCTTTTCTACTGGCCCTCAGCACCTCAGCGCCAGAGTCAAACGTGCAAGGCTGTGCAGACCCAACTCTCAGCCGTCAAGGGACAGATTAACAGAAGGATGGGAGTTGAAATGTAATTCCAAAACTTCTGAGCTAGGTATGACAAAAAGCATGGAGGATTAGAACTGAGACTGGAGGCCTTGATGAGACAGAAGATTGGGTGTAGAGGGAGTACAGATGAAAAGAACCGGAGAAAGGAATGTCATGTCAAAGGGAGCATACTGTAATTTACATCGTCTGAATTGGTACAATATCCCTGTGCATGGTGCGGTAGTCTTGTACAGCATTTTACGATGCAGAGTGCGTGTTAGAGGTAGAAAGGACTTCAGAGGCCATTTATTCTTGTCCTCTCTGTTTACGCGAGACATAAGTAAGCCTTAGAAACCAGTCAGCGAGCTAGGGAAGAGCTGAGAAGCAAAATACTGACTTGGCCAGGTTGTCTGCCTACCCCATATACAACTAAAATTTTAACAAAGATTTGTTAAATGCTTGCTAAATGCAAGGCACAATGATTAACATTCGCTGATACATCATCCCTATTCTCAAGGAGTTTATTAACCAGTGTCTTACTGAGAATTCACATTATATATTAAATCAAGCAATTATTAAAGGGATTATTCTAAAAAAAATTAGGAATCCAAAATCCATCTAAATTAAGCAAGGTTTGTCAACAAAGTGTTGAATAGTTACCTCTTTCCTTATGGAATCACTATTTTGTATCACTAAGTGAAGAGATAGTGGCATAATTTTTACGTTCTGGGTCCTTAAATTATAGTTTCTATGAAGAATGCCTGCTGAAATCAAAATAAATAAACTAGAAAGTTATTTCATATTTTTACTTTCCTGTCTATAATATTAAACTGTGTTCATTTTTTCCTTAATTTTCCCTACTTTCTGGTGAGGTTGAAATTGAAACTGTGTACAAAATGCTTCATTTTTTTTTCACAACAATTATTTTTTATGTTCTTCACCTCTGGTGAAATGACCTCTACCGATTGTATCATTTTACAAGAGGCAATCAGGAGCTTTACAGGAAAAAAAAAAAAAAAAACAAACACCAATATTTTATTAAATTAATTTAAAAAGAAATATTTGAACATGAAAATCTGCATAGTATAAATATTTTATATGGGAAATAGCAATAAAAATTAATATTTAGTTCTATTATTCGTATGTACGGGGGTTAGAATCTGCGAACTAATTTGGAAGCCATGGTTCTCCTCCTAGAATATTCCAAATAGCATATGTAGAACGATTTTGCTGTACCATATTTTAAAGCTTGCTTATATTAACTCTGTTTTACTGTTTTTTAAACCATACTCATGATTATGTTTCTCACATATTTTCTTGAACACTCATATACCACAGAGCTACAACATATAAATAAATTAATGTAAAATCCTTATTACCACTACAACCAAATTGGATAGAATCCAATATAATACATATTAAAACTTCTCAGTGAAGTGTGAGACTGAGACACTTACCAGCACTTCTTTTTTCTGTGCATACTGCAGTATTTAAAAGGCGCTGGGATGCCCCTGGCTACATCAGTCCTGTACAGAAGGGAAGGGATCCAGTTTCAGTCTTCAGAAGTAGACGCCTCCTTCAGGTTTGGCTCTCTGAGCAATATATAGAACTGTCCGAGAGCTGTCCTGGTGGTCTGAGTAATTTGGTTCAGATTCTCAGGGTACTTTACTTTCATGAAATAGTCTCCTCTGGGAGGATCATCAGATTGAAATGATTCCTGAGCCTGTCTCTATTTTAACTCTTATTTTTTGTCACCAACTTTTTGTACAGAACACAGAATGATCAAAAGTAAGATTCTACAACAGATTTCAAAGGTCTTACCATCCTTACCTACATGTGTTAATGGCGCCATCAATCTGCTGAGCAAGCCCTGAGAAATGTGTAACTCCTGAAACAACTCCTCAATACGTTTGACTAGCTCTTCCTCAAAGAATATATAAAATCCTCCCAACACTGTTTTGTTTTTTGTTTTTTGTTTTACCATCCTTGCCATTCCCTCGAGTGGATTCGAGCAATTGATGAAAATAGCATGTGACACCTTGCGACTTGTCTCCTTTCTAATCATAGCCTATTTCCAGCTAAAGGAGTAATTATTTAAGCTACATGTGGGCAGTAGCTTAGAGGGGAGGTTTCAAGATGTTGTCACTAATCCAGCAACATCAGCATCACTGGGAATTTATTTAAAAAGGCAAATTCTTAGGCCATTCCCATTTGGAATAAAAAAAAAAATCTCGGGGTTTGGCTCAAGGATCTGCATTTTAACAAGACTTCTAGATAATTCTAATGCAATTTAAAGTTGTATACCTGCTTTAGAATTCACCTTGCCAGAATAGGCCCATGTTCTAGGCGGAAATTATTGCTCTACTCCATAGAACACTGTTGAGGGAAGGAGTGGGAGAAACAAAGGAGTCACAGTAGGGGCAAAGTCTTTGATAAGCCTTAGATTCCCACCCAGCAACAAGTGGAAACAGCAAAACTGGTTATTACTAGACAAAGCTCAGGCAAGATATCCCTTCATTACTACTTGGTCACATCACCCTGCTATTCCTCTTAATCCCTGACTTTTACAGTCCAATTTTCGAATGAGTGTGTCCAGCTCTCAGTCTCAGGTCCTGGCACTTCAATAGGCCCAAGGTGCTGGTAAGAGAGATGCCTCATAAACCAGACCCCCTGACATTCTAACCTGCTCACTCTGGGAAGCTAGAAACTGTTGCCTGACATGAAGGTCCCTGTTCTGTTCCAAACAAGTATGGGAAATACCGTATCCACAGATCCTGAAATTAGCTCAAACTACAAAACAAAGCCCGGAGTAACTGTTGAAAATCCTTCACAGAGGATAACTGTCCAAGATGTAGTTGAAAAGGAAAAAAAGTAAAGACAATTTATTTTTAGTTTCTGTGACATTTAAAATGTGTAAAAATTTGTAGGTAATTGCTTGGACATGCTTCCACTCACGTGTGCCATTTTTCCTAGACAAAAATTTCAGGAACCAGGGTAAGAAAGTAATTCTCCTAGAAAATCACTCATTCATCGTCCCTTTTGGGGACACTCAATTGTCCAATTTGAAATCAGGCAGAGAAGTCAAATTTATTGAACTTTAACTTGAAATGTATTGCTAGTGGAATGGCAACAAATAATTATATAGCAAACAATAAGCTAAAGAGGGTGACGATCTTATGGCTTTTATAAATCTTTTCCATCCCTAAGATAACCTCTTGGGCTCTCAAAAAGCAGTGAGGACAATGTCAAATTGTTTCTATTTGGCTGCATTTTTCTGATTCTTGTTCATATCTGGGGTCATTTAGAAAATTATAAAGTAAAAATTGTACACATACCCCCCCCATATATAATGCAATAAATGCTTAGAAGAGGATAACTCACTAAAAGTACTGCTTACAAAAAGATATGGGAAAAACCAGTGGGATTTTTATTTTGTCAAAATCTTGTTAGTCATGTTTTGGTTTTGGATTTGCAGTCTGTAGAGTATTTTATACTTCTCAAATTTCTTCTGTTCACTTGTGACTCTCAAACCTAATAGAAATCTCCTTTTCCCCTTCAAGTAATACTTGTCTGCTTCGAGGGCTATCAGGGGAATACTTTCTAAAAAATTGTTCAAACCAGCCAGAGCAGTGCACAAATACATACCGAGTAAGAACATAGTGAAAAGCAGCCGTCAAAATAGCCAAAATAATCTAAAAGCTCATTGTAAAAAAATACGGAGAACAAAGTAGAAAGAGTGCCTTAAGGGCTTAGTTTCAATTTCTGTAATAATCCACCATTTCAGATAGAGTTAATTCCCTAGACTGTGTACACATGGATAATTTAATTCCATGGATAATCTCTAATATTTGTTTGGGGATAAAATGTCAAACTTTTCCCACTAAACCTTTTCACCTCACCTTTGGACAAGCGGTCAAATGGGGAGAGCTGTGGTTGCCTCTCGTGTGCCCGACTCCACACGCCAAGGGTAGTGCAAACAAAGTATGAAACGGATCTCCCCGCCTCATTCCTACCATAACCTCAGCTTCGTTTTGCCTTGACTGGGGCAGGGAAATGAAAAAGGGAGTAGTGAAATATCAAAGTATCTTTTTAAAGACAGTTAATGAATTTCAAAAAATACAGGGATGATTATAATATTTTAATGGGATAGATAACACGAACGCCACATAGAAAAATGGATATCTGGTTGGTTTGTTTGGGAAGGCAACCTTGGGAAAAGCTTAAGATTTTGAGGCAAAATGCCATGTTTTTAGATTGTAGCTCTGGCACTTGCTAGCTGAGTGACCTTCAGAACTAGAAAAATTCATGAGTCTTCATTTTGTCATCTCTGAGATGGGAATAGCAATAACTTTCTCAGAATGTTATAAGGATTAAATAAGGCCATGCACACGATAAGCACCTTGAAACCCTAAGTGCTGTGTAGCTATTACTTGTTAAGAGCTAACATGTAGGGTGCCTGGGTGGCTCCATGTGTTAAGCCTCTGCCTTCGGTTCAGGTCGTGATCTCAAGGTCCTGGGATGGAGGCCCGCTTCTGGCTCTCTGCTCGGCCGGAAGCCTGCTTCCCCGCTCTCTTTGCCTGCCTCTATGCCTACTTGTGATCTCTCTCTGTCAAATAAATAAATAAAATCTTAAAAAAAAAAAAAGCTAACATGTAGAGTAGGAGAGCTCTAATATTGGTTGCATACACGACCAGGATGTTTCAGTGTGCTGAATGGCAAAACATCATTGGCAGCAACAGTCAGTGGTGTGCCAGTGGGCTCCTTTGTTTCAATCCCGCATCCTCATGCAGATGTTCTACCTCTAGTAGACGCCCACTACACATTTGCTAACAACCTGCAAAATTCTTTTCTAACAGACAGATTGAAATCCAGAACAGTAAGCAAGAGTCTTCGGGATGTATCTCTTTCTCTGGCTGGCTAGAGATGGATAGAGGGACAAGTAAAAACAACTTCAGTCCCTGCATCTGGAAGACACATGTTTTCTCTGGCGGTCTACAGAGTTGCTTGATATAACAAGGAAAAATACAAGAAAATTTCATTTTAAGAACGTACAAGTGGTTTCTTTTTCATTTGATGTTTGCATATTCCAAAAATTAAGGATTTATGTTTCAGGTGCTGTTAGCACCCCAGAGTGAATCTCCTCCAGAGAGAGAAAGAGAGTTGCTAGACAGAAAATTCAACACATGGCCTGAATATTGAAGAATCAAATACTTGCTAGTCCTTGGTGTGCCCCTCAGACTATCTTCTGTCACAAGTGGTAGGATCTCAACTCCAGTGAGCTTAGGGAACAAAAGTAAAATCCATTGGTTCTCTCTGCCTCTGTCTCTCTTCTCCTTTCACATTATCCTTATTCTCTCCTGCTGTCATAGTTCTCTCGTCTTTGGGAAGAACATAGCCAGCAACAGCCTCGGGCTGTATACTAATAACTGTACCACCAGAACAAAATAGGATGTCCCTTCTTCAAAACTCCAATTATAGTTTTCATCCTGGAAAATTTTCTTGAACGGCTTGACCTCAGGTACCCCTTGGGCCCATCTTGGGTCAGGTATATGTGGGGTTGAGGGTGGGGTCTAAGACCAGAAGAGTGGGAAGGGAAAGAATTCTGGGAAGACAGATGTGATATTTGGTATAAGGACAAATTTGGTAACTGATATTTTGTATAAGGACAAATTATTTTCATTAGTAAAGAATGTCTTAGAAATTCCATTAACTTCTGTAATAATTCAAATACTTTTTGCTAAATATATTTTAAATAGAGGAAATGCTTTGAGTTATCATCAAAACATTTATAATACCCTTAAAGAATACTGCAAAGCCTTAGATATTACCTTAGATGAAGGAAAAATCTTAAATATAATCGCCAAATTTGAACAAATTCTCAACATAACAGTGAAATCAATGTGTGATGCTGAGGGTTTTATAGCACTGTGACATTTTAGAAGACAAAACTTTCCATTCCTCCTTCTGAGAAAATTAACTCACTAAAGACTTTTGGCATCGTTCTCCTCAAACATAAAACTTCATATCAGCAGAGCTGGGAAGACATTATGACCTACAGAGAACACTTCAAAGTAAATCACTCTTTCTCCCATCTAGATCATCAAAATAGTAAGGAGATGAATATCTATTAAATAACAGCTCAAAGAGAGCTGAGTTCTAACGATCTTCTCTATTTTGACAGTGGTCAGTCATGGATCTCTTCCACCGAGTTGAACAAGTTGAATTAGCTTCATCTCTGGCACACTTCAGAGCCTTCAATGAGCTGTGATGTAACACCTCCAAACCTACATGACTTACAGAGCACTTTTAAAAAAGGCCTCCAACCTCTGAATAGTTACTATTTTCTTCCAGAAGAGTAATCCTATTTGGTAACTATTTTTCATATATTTATGACTTAGAGTTTGCCAGTCTTTACATATTATACACTTCTCTGACTTTTTAGTGAGGCCAAATTTTCAATAAAATATAATTAGGAAAGACCTCTTGATTTTCGAAAATGAAAAAAGAATTTTAAAACTTCATGTGACATGTAATTTTTTAAATTTTAATTTACAATTTCAGAGTAGCATAGTAGAATATTTAAAATTAGGACTTGAATAATCTCTACTATTTAAATGTCACAGCCTTTGAGAGGATTGTTCTGCCCCCAGACTTTACAATCTTCGGTCATCCTACACTCTGGGGAAAAAACACTTTGGAAACTGGATTGCTTCTCCACTGAGGTCTTTTGGATCTCTTATTTTCCCATCCAGATTTCTTATCTACCCTTTTCTACCCTGCACTTTTTCTCAGAGTCTGACCTGTATTGACCACGTCAACCATCTCCCTTGTCCTCTGACTTCTGGCTGAATTTGGCAATGGAAAACACCAGTCAGAGACAAAAAATGGAGAAAAGACTAAGTCCAGGGCCTTAATTCCCTTATCCTATTTGTCATGACCAGGCTGCCCACCTCTTGGTTTCTGTAAGGCACTCATGTCAACAGCACCCTGTCTGTTGGCTTCATTGTCTGCTCCTTTGTCATGCCCTCTCAACCTATAGGTCCATGAAAGTGCCATCCTTAAGTGGAGTCATAAGGGCTTCTTCCTTTAGCTTAATGCTTTCCAGAACCCCACTCTGATTCTCCACATCACTAAGAGTCTGCAGCATTAAAAAATGTGCTGACCCAGAGCCTACTCTCTTCCCATTTAGAC
Source organism: Meles meles (assembly GCF_922984935.1). Taxonomy (NCBI): domain Eukaryota; kingdom Metazoa; phylum Chordata; class Mammalia; order Carnivora; family Mustelidae; genus Meles; species Meles meles. The sequence goes on along the minus strand of NC_060074.1, from coordinate 61,444,106 downwards.
CATATTCAGGACCTCAGAATTCCCTGACTAGGCTGGCTGGCCACCGTTCCCAGGGCTATAGATGTCCTTTTCTCCAAGTCAGCCCTCCAAATCTCAGACTATGCTGTAAGTGAGTGCATCTTAGGGCCAGAGAAATGGCCAAAGGTTTGCGATATGTGGAATGCAGGTAGAGTTAGGACCTAAAAAGTAGAGGATCTCCCCAGGAATACATCTTTCTCCAATTCTTTCAGGTGTTACCCTTTTACCAAGCCGTGTATCTATGGGGCTATATCCACCTGAATATATCCATCTGAGAATGCTTTCTTCAAATTTGCAAAAAAGGTATCATGCAAACTAGTGGTAGCATTGCAACTGATAAAATCAAAGTTTTTTCTAAGAGTGCTACCCTGTTCTCTAGGGTTTTCTTGAAGGTACCTTGTTGATTACTGTCAAGGCATGAAGGGGGAATTGTCAATTAGACAGGTTTTCCATTATTAATCAAAGCAGTGAGACTCTGATCTGTTTTATATATTATGTTATTTGTAAAGTTTTATTTGAATAGATGGTTCTATAGAAAAGTAATATTGAATATTACTGGAATGTGTGGTCTAAAAATTTCCATCAAGCTTATGCATTAGGAGGAACTATGATCTCCTATCTTAGAACTTGTGCAATCTTCTAGTCTTTGGTTTTAGACCCTTCATTGAAACTATGAAATTCCTCACTGCCCTACCTAGTTCCTTTACTGGTCCTTGTTCACATATGCCTCTCTAACTCTAACCCCCTTCACTTCACCTTTCAAAGATCTGCACCCAAACTGTCTCCTCTGTGGGATCTTCCAAGTTAATTTGAATACTGACGAAAATTTTAAGTTCTCCATCAGGTGCTCCAAAGTAGAAAGAACGCAAGCTTGTTGTTAGAATTTTGTTGTTGTTAGTCCTGTTTCTTTATTTTCCCCTGTTTGAGCTCTAGATATCGTACACTTTCTCTTGACTCTGTAATAGGCAAAAAGGTGGCTCCAAGTCATAAAGCTATCCTCTGATGTATTAAAATTAGAATAGATTTCAGTGTAAAGCAGGAACAGAAGGATTCAAATGAATGCCAGATTTCACACAAAGGAATGGAGAAGCACTGGTTGAATACCATGAACCAAGAGTTTTGATAGCAAGATTTGTCACACAAGAAAATCTAACATTCATTGAACACTGACTATGTGTCAGAAACATATTCACTCAAGCATCCCAATCTGCAAGGTAGGAAATATTACCAGCCCTATTTATAACTTTGTATATTTTAAATGTGCTTATTTTAAAAATCTTGTCTGATTATGCTTTATAATTAATTTCATCTGAAGTAATTCATACCCTGATTATTAAATTTGTTGCTTACCTTTTTAAATATTTAATTTAGTTGTTTGTTTGGAATTTTAATGTTTGAACTCAATTTGAGTACTTTTTGTTTGTTTGTGTTTTTCATTTTGCATTTTACTCTCCGTGGTCTGTCTCTGTCTCTATGTGCCCTTATTCTATTAATGTGTTTGGAAATTTTATCTGTGAGCTTATTTTAAGTGTGATTTTCTTTTTTGTTCTCAACTTTTTTTTTCTTTATTCCCTTTGTCCTCCTTCTCTCTCACTGTGCACAACCTAGTTGTTCAACTGTCTTTTTTTTAATTTTTTTTTTATTTTTTTCCCTTTTTATTAATTTTTTCAGCGTAACAGTATTCATTCTTTTTGCACAACACCCAGTGCTCCATGCAAAACGTGCCCTCCCCATCACCCACCACCTGTTCCCCCAACCTCCCACCCCTGACCCTTCAAAACCCTCAGGTTGTTTTTCAGAGTCCATAGTCTCTTATGGTTCGCCTCCCCTCCCCAATGTCCATAGCCCGCTCCCCCTCTCCCAATCCCACCTCCCCCCAGCAACCCCCAGTTTGTTTTGTGAGATTAAGAGTCATTTATGGTTTGTCTCCCTCCCAATCCCATCTTGTTTCATTTCTTCTTCTCCTATCCCCCTACCCCCCCATGTTGCTTCTCCATGTCCTCATATCAGGGAGATCATATGATAGTTGTCTTTCTCCGATTGACTTATTTCACTAAGCATGATACGCTCTAGTTCCATCCACGTCGTCGCAAATGGCAAGATTTCATTTCTTTTGATGGCTGCATAGTATTCCATTGTGTATATATACCACATCTTCTTGATCCATTCATCTGTTGATGGACATCTAGGTTCTTTCCATAGTCTGGCTATTGTAGACATTGCTGCTATAAACATTCGGGTACACGTGCCCCTTCGGATCACTATGTTTGTATCTTTAGGGTAAATACCCAGTAGTGCAATTGCTGGGTCATAGCATATTTGTCTCCATTTGGTTTCCTGAACTGAACCAAGTGTTATAATGGTATTTAGGTACTCCTCTTCTACGGTGGTTTGGGATTATTGGGGACTCAGTTACAGAAGCAATGGGGAATAGACTAGATACAGATCCAAGTTATGTGGCTGTGGCTGTGTTCTCTTGCCTAACTGAACATGCAGTTTGCAAAACACAGAAACCTTGACCATATCGTTATTATAAGTACACGTATTTCCCTTTTTTGAATTAGCAAATGGGAGTACCTGACCTAATCTCTGGTTTTAAATTCTAAATTTGACTCTATTGCTCCATCTTGTGTGGAACATTTTCTTCATTTTTACCCTGAAAATATCCTAACTTCAAGTGCCTTTGCCTATTTCAAGTGTCAGTGCCCAGCTGGATCACAGTATCTCAAAACAATATTTACACGGAAAGTTTGAAACCAATGAAAATACTTAAGGTAATTTGGCAAATTCAGAAAAACGCCAAATCACTATAGATTGACAGACATTTGTTTCTTAATGACTCCAAATGAACTTACCATTGAGTAAGTCATTAACTTAATCACAACTGATAAAAATAGTATCAGCCAATGTAAAAAAATGTCAGTGTACTAATATACATATTTAAAATTTAGTGCTTAGATTTAATGTGCGCATAAACCACAGGGTCTCTTGTTTTACAAAGTTTTGCATAATAGCTGCAGAATACAGCTATATTTACAAAAAAACACATTTAAAGATATTTTGGCCAGGTTTTAAAATTACCAGACTTCCTGTAGTCAAAAGTAGAGAAATTCTTGGGGAGGGTATGTGTTGTGGTGAGTGCTGTGAATTGTGTAAAACTGATGAATCAGAGACCTGTACCCCTGAAACAAATAATACATTATATGTTAATAATAATAATAAAAAAACTGTATTTATTGTATGGTACTACTACTCATAATAAAAAAAAAACTGTATTGTATGGTACTGACTGGGTACCATACAATAAAAAGCACAACCAAACAAGTAAATAAACAACCAAAAAATATGTTATCATTCCTTTAACTTCACGATAGGTAAAAATTATATGTTTAAGAGCTGTATTTAATAATTGGTTGAAAATAACCATTAACCCATTCTTTTTTTTTTTTAAAGATTTTATTTATTTAGTTGACAGACAGAGATCACAAGTAGGCAGAGAGACAGGCAGAGAGAGAGAGGGAAGCAGGCTCCCTGCCGAGCAGAGAGCCCGATGTGGGGCTCGATCCCAGAACTCTGGGATCATGACCTGAGCCGAAGGCAGAGGCCTTAACCCACTGAGCCACCCAGGTGCTCCCCATTAACCCATTCTTTACCTTGTCTCTGAAATCTGAGATGTTAACAAATTGGTAATTTGGTTAGTCTATTCTATTTATTATGATGACAGTTAACAAAATATGTTAATTCATAAGATGATTGATAAAATATTGTTAACAAAATACATTCATTTTACAGGTAAGGCTATTAAGTCTCAAAGGTTTTCAGAATATTTCCCAAGGCCATACAACAAGTTATAAGTGGCAAAATGAATTTTAGAAGTCATGTTTTTGGACCATGAATCTATTAGATTCAGATCTTAGTTTCAAAGTCCAAAAACTACGATAAAGCTCATTTTCTTATCTTGAAATCAGTCATGGGTATTTTACAAGTGTCAATTTATATTTCGTATTTCCATTGCTATTTTTTTTGATATAATGTCATAATAAATATGCAACATATTCTTTTAAGCAACTTTCTAGAACTATAATACCAATGAATGACTTTTACAAAAAGAATTATTGAATAGAATTTCCACTTAGTATGGAAGAAATAAATGCCTTGGTTCTGCAATATCCAGTAAGTGAGGACATAAATAATTGCTTATTAAAGACTTTATATATAGAATACTACAACCTCTAAGTATTAGCAATTCAATAATGAAAACATTATGATTTACTTGCCACTACCATTAGTAATTGACACCATGGATTATATAATATTACTTCCTGCCAGTAATTTTGATGGAAGCAAAGGAGAAGTGGCCATGAAATATACATTTATAACTATATGAATACAGTACAATTACTATGAATGGCTGATGAACTCTTTAACTTTCTGATACTCATTGACAAGCTGTATTAAATTTCATTCTGTGGCATGTGTCAAAAAAACACAAAACTCTATTTACTCAGCCAATTAGAGGGAGAAGGAATGTTCAATCAAATTTATGTGAGGTCTGAATAAGTTATATCACATTTATCCTTGGATAGGGGAAGAAAATGTTCTTAGACTTTTGCACTTTTGATATAGGAAAGAAATTGATAAATTGATGGGGAGTTCACAACAGAGGGGAATTTTGCAAGGTCATAGCATATGGGGGTTCCTGTGTTATAGACAATGGAAGACCTGAGCTTCAGCAAAAGAAGAGTGGCCAAGATCTCCTTGAAGATCATAAGCACATATGATGGTATTATAAAGACAAGGTTATACAATCCCATTCCTTTCATGTTCATATGAGGACATAGCTGTCTATATAAATATATCCATTTAGGAATTCTTGTTTATAAATAATTTCTGAAAGCAGAAAATCTGTCTCCAATCTAGAATTTGTCTAGGTTAGAGGAGGGAGTCTCTATTCTTGAGTTAAGAGAAAAAAAATATGACAAAACCAGTAACCCATGTGCAATTGTTAAAACTTCTGATATCTCTAACAGAAATGCAACTGTCTGGCCTATGTGTGATCTCTTATTTTTGTCTCAGCACACACAAAAAACCATGGCTTCTAAGTGTCAACAGAGGTAGAATTCGAGGTCTCTCTGAAGATGACCTAAGATACAAATATGGGGCCCAAAGAACTGAAGAAAATTTGGCCCATGGCTCCTTTAAATTTTTCCTTCAGCTAAACAGACATCTAGTCATTTGGAAAAGAACCCACCCCCTTGTTAGACTAGCTGAGGGACAATCCCCTGTTGTCATTTTTATTGTCTGCCCTGGAGAAGGAGGCAGCTTGGGATGCCTAATGGAATCTTGATTCTATTTCACAGCTACAGAGCACAGCCAGAGGCCCGTGGTGCTTTTGTGAGCCAGAATCCACGGAGGCTAATTTTGGCTGAATAGAGGCTAAAGAGAATTCATTTTTCCTTGTTACATTTATTTCACTAAAATTGTTCAAACTCACAAGATATTGCTGGAAGGACACCAGCAAGCACTTCTTAATTGGGGCCCCATTCAGTAGCAAAACTGACTTTGCAGGTACCAGCACAGAGGTGATGAGGATTTCAGGAGCCCTAAATGCATGGAAATTAACCTTAACACAGGAGATATAAACGTTATCTCTACTTAGATGTGGAATGTAATCTCGAGGCTTCTGTTTCACATACTTGCTGGAAACTGTAACCATGGCTCTCATCTTTCAGTTGCCACATATGAAAGGTTTCATGTCCAGACATCACCAGTAGAGTCTGTCCAGCATGCTCAGGGAGATAATTGCTATTCCCCCAACACTAAGAGTCTCTAGAGATAACTAGTAGCAACTGAGTTTTAACCAGCATTCATGAAGCCAAATGGAAAATAGAGATACAGGAGGAAATGTTTTGCCCTTCCCTCCTACTGAAAATTTTAATGAGTAAGAAAAATTTTATATTTACGTTTTTAAATGTGTGCAATGTTCTGGTTCTACAAATGATCTCAGTGTTAATAGTACAGAATCCTGTTCTGAATTTTAATCTTGCACACATTCTGATTACTACTCATAACTCTAACTCCTTGCATATTTTTAACTTGGTAATTAATAAGGATAGCCACTCAACTGCTAAAGTCTTGCAGGAGAAATTTGCTAAGTATTGATGTGACTTTTATTATTTTCTATGGGCTCTTCGATCTTTGTTTAAAGGAAGCATCATCTTAAGAAGATACTAGAGAGAGATGTAAATATTCCCATTTTACAGATGGAAAAATTAAAGCTTATGGAGACAGGGATAGGAGTGCCTCATAGAATTTGCCTTCTGTTTTAAAACTCACTCTTTTGAAATCGGCAATATAAAATAAACCCGATGAATTTAAAACACAATTCTGTAATAGAAGATTGTGTTTCACAAGGGGAACTTGGGGAGAAAATGAATTTCCCTGTAACAGGTACTCCACGTTGTTTGTTGTCCAGAGGGTTCTGAGGGTAGTTAACCTAAGCTCACCTGCATTAAATATTGACCCGAGGGGCAATTTGAGGCCTTGCTAATGGGGCAATTTGGGGCCTTAATGATGCAGACAAAAAGGTCCACAATCCTACTTGATGAAGTGAAGAGGCTCATTAGCATGATTTTCAAGGGTGGTGCTCAAAGAATTAGCTTGCCAACCAAAGCCATGTCTAAACTGGTCAAATAATGAGCTCTTCATTTAGCTAGAGTGCTGTATTTCACCAGTGTCTCCATGTTCTTATGCATTTGAATTGCTTTTCTTCTAGAGCATTAACTTTTTTACCACAACCTAAATGGACAGCTGAATTTTTGCAAAACTTTGAGAGGGTACCAAATATGTTGCATTTTTTAAAGTGATACAAAATAAAAGGGGAGTTACCGTCAGCTTACCCGAAATCACCAATTATGCCGACTAGGAGAAAGTGCTGTGGTGAAAACAATGGCATATTATTTCAGTTACTGGATTTATGGAACATATGCCAGTTTCTGACATAGAGTGGCGGCAAATTTAGGGACTAAGACATACCATATCACCTTTAAGTATAAAGCAACAGAGTGCCATCACATACTTGATTTCCGTGACGTGCGTGGAGCTTTTGCAAGGGCTCAGTGAATTTAAATCCATAATGCCTTGTGTAGACGAATGTACACTCAAATACATACCACACACACACACACACACACACACAACATGCAAACCCATGTGTCAATGTTAACTCAGTCAAGTAGAAAAGGCAGCTGTACATATACTCAGTGCTTCATTATTAGAAATTCACATCCATTGAACAAATGCATGGTAAGAATTATCAACAAAGGTGGAGAATTTTCCTTGTTTATGGAAAATGTGTTTAAAGCCTTTAAGAAATGTCACACTTAGTAAATAATTGAAAATATCTTACTTCATCAGACAAATACATCAACTTTTTTCTTGTATAATTTTATGTAATATACTAGCACACTGTCTAATTCAATTATGAAGGACAACGATAGACTGTTCTTTGACTTATTCTTAACTGCTATAGCAGATAGACTGAAGTGCCCTCAGCTTTGCCCTAGGCTCTTAATGCCTCAAGCTACTGCTTTAGTGACTGATTCAAGGGAAAAAATAAAGAATGAAAATTCAAAATGTGCCACTTTTAACTAATCAACTGCAAGATTTAATTCCCTTTCAGCACTGGTAACGGATAACTTTCCTACCTACGTATTCTCTAGTTGCCCCCAGTCTTTGAAATGAACATAATTTTAAAAAGGAATAATGTAATTATTATCAAAACTAATTGGTCCTTCAAACGGCCCAAATTTAAATTCAATAAGCACCGTAGAAATGACTGGGTTTTAAGTTCTGATGTTTCACCCTACTACATTTTTAATTATGGCAGATATGGTCTGCTACTGGGATGTAGGAAAAAAAGGGGCGCAAAGACGCCCAACATTCCTCCATATAAAAATGTTTTTGTAATCACTCTATTTAAATAGTAACATTTTATTTTTTTAAGCACTTAGTTTCTTGATCAGGATCCATATTCATAGGGTCTCGCTGTAATCCACTTTACCACTTAATGTTGCAATTCAAATGTTCAGTCAGAAGCAAAACCCTCCAGAATAAAGCATGAATATTACCGTGTGGGGCTGTAAAGAGAAGACTATTAGAATATATCACCAACACACTAGGGGACCATTTAGTCCACTGCTCTAAATACATCATTTAATTACAATGGAGACATTACTTCATGTTTCTACTGATGTAAGTATTATTAGAATTCATGATATTCGCAGGCTACTGTGGGCCATTACATTGGCCATAAGCTATTCCATAAGATTTACTACTAAAGGCCCGCAAGGGTATTTGAGCATTCATGGATTCTGTGGCAGTAGGCTTTTATCTAAGACACATAAGTGAGGGACAACCGAGTTATTATCTCTAAGAAACATAGCTTAATATTTTGGATTCTAAAGGTTAAGGTACCATAAATCCTGAATTACTCTGAGATATCACATAAAGAGACATTTTTATTTTATTTTACTCTATTCTGCCTCTTAAAATATTTTATGATGGCAGTTTCTAGAGTTGTACCGTGTTGTTTACATTCAGTCCCTGGATGCATCAAAACACTGACACAGCATTTCTTGTAAACTATAGTAATGAAAGCATATATATAATATCATGTGTGTGTGCACGCATGTATAGTGTGTTGTGTGTGGTATAGAGGGAAGGGAGAGGAAAGGGTTAATCAAATGTCCCTTTTTTTTTTTTTTTAAGGCATACCCAATTTCCATTTTAGGAGTCTTGCTATCAGTGCTTTGATTGGCCCTTTTCATGATGGGTGTCCTTGTGTTAGAGCTGAGCTGATTTGCCCTTAGATGCAAAGCCAGGATCCTCTTGGGAAGGGAGATTCGAGGGACTGCACAGGGAAGAGCAGAATCGGCTATAAGAAGCAGCTTCTGAAGACTGCTTGCCTTTTTAGACAGTGAGAATTACAACCAGAAACCTAAGCAAAGACTGCATAACGGGTATTTGTGGCAAAAATAAGCAGACAAGAAAAAACTTTTCTTTGTTATGAAATGAAAACTTCTGGATAACTTCCCAACAAATGAAAGCTTTGGAAAAGCAGGTATTAACATGAAATTCAGCCAAACGCTCCAACATCCCCCTGTGCTGTGGCAATCCCAGCTTTCCATTTCTCTCCAAGTCTCTTTCTTGGTGTTACGAGGCACCTGCTAAGATTCTGAGTCCTAGCACATGAAGTATGTAACTCTTTTGCTTTTTCCAGGAAAACGATCAGATTCATCAGCATTGGTTGTCTCATCTAGAGAGAGATCTAAAACGACAAATAACAGCAAACAGCTAGAAGGGGATAGGAGGATCCAGTAGTTGTGTTTAATCGGAGACAGGAAGAGACACTGGGTCTGAACACAGAAAATCAACTGAAAAGTTTGGCAGACAAGTCACATATTTGGTTTCTGAAGTTGAAATATAGATGCCTCGCTTCTGTGGCAGATTTTTCTGTGATCCACCTTCCTGCCTGCCCTCCTCTTTACCCCAAACTAAGAATGTACTAGTCTGGACCCCTAAAACTTCTCCTAGGGGAAAAATTTTCCACCTCTGCTACCTAAACTGTCACCAGAAGGGTTTATAGCTTTGCATGATTTATAAATGCACTAAAATGTTATCTTTAAGACCAGGAAGTAAGTACTATAAGCACAGCTACCTTGGACAAATTTAGCTATGCTTCACTAAAATCTAAAATATTTAAATATTTCAATTTAATTTTAAAATCACTATATACACACTAAGAGTATTTATCATAAAGTCCCATTACTTTCTTTTTTCATCCAATTAGGATGTGCTAGAGCATTGCCCTGTGGGGCCAAAATTCTAGATTTGACCACCTTGTATTTTACATACAGTGCATACATTTTGTCCTCAAACACACTAAATCTAAATAATATTTTAAAAGCTTAGCATTTTGAATTAACACTTCAGGTTTAGAGAGGTGCTACTCACCTTCCTAATTCTAAACCAAGTAGTGCTTCCTCTTCAGAATTGAGTAGCACATGTGTGATGGGAGCTTGAACTCAAGGGGTTCCAAAATCCCAATTGAGAGAGCCAGCCCAGGATTTTGGGAGCCTCTGAACCAAAAGACCAGGGCTGAGGGTCAGGGCTTTATGATTTCTGCCTGTGGGAATCATCACCCTGGTGACCCAGAAACATCCAGCTGGAGCAGCCTGTGAAGATTTGGGGTTGAACTGATTCCCAAGGAATGGGCTGAACAGGTAGACTCATACTTAGAAAGGGTTAGGATTCCATTAATTATCACACTTATTGAGCAACTACTATGTGCAAAGTCCTACTGCAAATGCCAGGGATACAAGAAGGAAACCAAAAAAAAAGGTAGAAATCCTTAGCTTTTCCAATCTTCCATTGTGGTGAGAGCAGTCAAAACCAAGGTTCACATGAACTCACCAGGACACATGTCCCACCATCCTTGAAAGTGTGGCTCACTCCCAACTCAGCCTTCCCATCTGGTTCTCCTGCCAAATAGAGCAGCTCCAGGTTTAGCCTCACATTTTTAGGTTTAATCCCAGTGGGTTCAGATGGTAGGTCTTGGGTACCCATATTCATCTCACTGAGTTGTCTCTTTGAAGTCATTCTGACTTTGCCTGAGGTGAGGAGAAAACCCCTCCCATTCCTCACCCTTGGGTAGGGATGGGAGTTCCATATATAGACAACTACCTCCAGAGAAACTTCTTTTCTCAGCTCTGGAGTGTCCTCTCTTTCCTGGTGGAAGTAGATGATCCCTGCTTCTGAGAGAAATGGTTTTTAACCTTTCAGCATGCTCTAAAACAATACCTTTTGTTTTCTTTCATGTAACCCTAAATTTTTAAATTGGGTGCCATCACACATATTTTTAGGTTGATAACACAATTTTTACCCTATATTTAAATAGTCAGAAAGGACGTAATTACTGACATTAGAACAAAACCTGTTTTTACCCTTTTTTAAATGTATCCAGTGAAATCTATCACAGCAATTTGATACCCATCACTATCACTTTAAAATGCATGAACAAGTTCTTCTCTCACAGCTGGAAATTTTACATCTCTCTTTTACTCCTTGAATTTAAAGTTTCATCCCAACTCCCTTCTCAGGAGTTTTGCCTAATGTATTACATTGTTATGCTTGAAATTACTTTCTTGATCCCCATCATAGTTCTCTGGACTAAAATATGTATATAAGCCAAAATAGAATTAAGCATTTTTTATAAAGATTTTATTTATTTATTTGTCAGAGAGAGAGAGCACAAGCAGGCTGAGTGGCAGGCAGAAGGAAAAGCAGGCTCCCCGCTGAGAAAGGAGCCCAATGTGGGACTTGATCCCAGGACCAAGTGAGCTGAAGACAGACACTTAACCAACTGAGCCACCCAGTCATCACAGAATTAAATGTTTTTTTGTGACCACAGATTTGTTTATGTTTGAAAAAAATTATTTTGTTTGAGCCATATTTGTAATTATTATTAGTATGTGATTGATTAAAATGACTTGGATGGGGTGCCTGGGTGGCTCAGATGTTGAAGCAACTGCCTTCAGCTTGGGTCGTGGTCCAGGGATCCTGGCGTCAAGCCCCATGTCGGGCTCATTGCTCGGCGGGGAGCCTGCTTCTCCCTCTCCCTCTGCCTGCTGCTAGGCCTACTTGTGCTCACTCTCTGTCAAATAAATAAAATTTTAAAAATTTAAAAATAAATTGGATATATTACTAATTTTGATAAATAATTTTCAAAGATAAAATTATAATTCTATTGGAAAGAGGTACTTTAATTAGAAGAATGGGCCTTTTGTTTTTAGGTAGTTCATGTTTCCCTGGATAAATATTATATTTGCTGGGATAACACAGGAGTCAGCATCAAATCTACTCCTGTATTTTATAGATGTAGGCATAATAAAAGCTGACATAAATAAGATAAAAGTGATGCAAGAGCTTTTGTTAGACCAATGTTTTTCAGTTCTTGTAGCTCTTAAATTATAAGCCAAAAGTCACATAGTGATTATAAGAAATCTATTTTTAATTACAATTTGATTAGTTCTTGCTTCAATTTTATTAAAAAATAAATAAAAGGAAATCATCGGTTTTTTAAAAGGTTGGATTATTCCTTCATTGGAGTAATTAATTTTCTTATTTCTGGCCAGTAATCCAAGATTAATCAAATGACAGTCATCCCATTATTCCTTCACTTAGAAGCACTGTTTTACTTCACATACCCAGAAATGGTTAGGAAAAATGAAAGTGTGATTTATTTCAACACTCTTTCCCAAAATAATTATTTTTGGTGGAAAAATTTTTAATATTTTCATATATTTTTATCAAAATAATGGGCCTATTGATTTTTCTATTCTACTTTGGGAAAATATTTGTCATAAACCTAATGGCAAGTCAAGTTCTTATTTTTAAATAACACAGACTGACTATCTATTAAAAACCTGACTTCACTGTTCATGTCAAATAAATGTACTAATTTGTGGCCCCATGAAAACTATCTTCCTTTTGAATTCTAATTCCGAGGCGATAGACAGATAGATGGAAAGATAGAATAGCAAGTGGAATGGTAACCTCCAAAATATATCCACGTCATAACTCTAAAATTTGTAAATGTAACTTTATTTGGAAAAAGAGTCTTTTTAAAGAAAAAAAAAATTATTTATTTATTTGTCAGAAGGAGAGAGAGAGTGAGAGTGCACAAGCAGGGGGAGTGGCAGGCAGAGGGAGAAGCAGGGTCCCCTGTGAACAAGGAGCCCAGTGGAGGACTCAATCCCAGGACCCTGGGATCATTACCTGAGCCAAAAGCAGTGGCTTGATGGACTGAAACACCAGGTTTCCCTGGAAAAAAAGAGTCTTTGAAATAATAGTTCAGTTAAGAGTCTTGAGATGCAAAAATTATCCTACGTTGTCCAGGCAGATCCTAAATCTAGGGACAAGTATCCTCATAAGAGATACACAAAGAAGAGACATGGAGAAAAGGAGGCAAAGAGACCATGGTGGCAGAGACAGGAGTGACACAGCCACAGGCCCAGGAATGCAGACAGCCACAAGGAGCTGCAAGAAGCAAGGAGTTGATTCTCTCCCAGTCTCTGAAGGGCCCTGCCAACATCCTTAATTGGGTCTTCTGCCTTCAGAACTGGGAAACAGTACATTCCTATTATTTTAAGTCACCAGGTTTTGGGGAATTTATAAATAGCAGCCATAGGAAACTAATAGAGACAGATAATTATAGATAGAGAGAAAGAGAGAGAGAGAGACAGATAAGACAGATCAAGGGATTTGCTGCATGGATGGAAAAAAAAGCACTTCCCACTTTCTTTATTTTGTCATCACTGGTCTCTTCAGAGCCTTCCTATTCCTCATCAATCATCAGTGGGTGGAAGAGGCAAAAAAATCTAAATAAAAATAATTATCCAAATTTGGAGTTTTCCAACATGGCTAAAATATTCCCCTTCTAATGTCCTGTGTCACTCTTAATAGAAACCAAGTCAGATAAGGATTTTTAAAAATGTCTGAATTAGAGGAGCCTTCTCCAAATGCAATATTTTATAAAATCTCTTTGTTTGGAGCATGAATATTTTTAAACCCAGAAGGAAAAAGTCACCATATTAAGATTCAGGACAAATGCAAGTTATGAGCTTCTTTTGTAAAGTAGGAGAAAGAGGATTGTAAAGGGGAAAATGGGGAAGAAAAACCAGCATGACACTTGGATCACAGGCATATTTTTAGATAAATCAATTCAGTAAAAAATACACACAGAAGTTGAAGATATAAAGACTGATATTCTTAAAACTATCTATGCTGCACACTTCCTAGTCAGTGTGGGTAGCCTAGAAGTATATTTACCCCTGTGTAAAAACCCCTAGTCCCCAGTAGAAGATTCAAATTTTGTAGTGCCCAAAGCTTCAGCAATTCTAGGAACCCTCTTGGAGAAAAAGAAGACAAAAATTGAGTACACATTTAAACACAGGGCCTTGGGAGGAGCTCATGCACCCTGGGGTCATTCACAGACCCAGAAGCTTAAATTTCATTAGTTTCATGGTAATTCCACCTCTGGATATGGAGCTTCTTAGACTAATTGTAGAGTTGGCCTTTGAGGCCTCATGTCAGACACAAAGCATCCTATTTTAACATCTGTTAAAATTATGTTTCTTTTGTCATTTATGATATTTCTTTACGCAGACTTGCCTCTCTCCTCTCCTAGATTACAATTATTTTTCTGCTCTTGAATGCTCTCCACAATCCCGAATAATGAACATACTGAAATATTGGTGAGCAAATAATCGACTCAAGTCTTCAACCCTAGACCAAGGAACAGCCCAATGTTTGGAACAATTCCCCTCACCATATTTTGCAAAGACCTCATGGTACTATGAGAGTTCAAAAATTTTAGAGCACACTGCCTCCTGTTATCAAATGTGTTCCAGAGGTCCATTGTTTCTGAAAGAAACCTGAAGGGGAGCATGGTGTCTGGATAAAACGGAGTCTGGACAAGACTCGCTAGCAGTTCAGAAACAGGGCGAGATTTTAACCAGGGTGTCCTGTGGAGCTGTCAGAGGAAACTTCTGGAAGCTCAGTAGGTTCTGGATTTGGAACATGGTAGCAGGCAATATTCTCTACTCTTGCTCCATCATGATCTTTCTTACAGTGTTTTATGTTTTGCGGGGCCTCAAGTCTGGATTCAGAATCCTTCTGTGAATGAAGGCTGCCTCTCCATTTAGAACCATACCAAAGAGTTCTGATTATATTCTTGCTAGACAATAGAGGATCCATTCTAACAGAAGGAATAAACCATCATTGTTTCCAGGAGTCCTGACAATTGCACTCTTTGGAGAGATGCTATCTTCAGATAGTTGAAGTTGATCTGCTTACCTGAGAGATAATTTCTCAGTGATTCCAAAATTCTCTAATCTGTACTTCAAGGTGTGTGTGTGGAGGTAATTTCAGAGTTCCCATAAGTCTTTCCTACGTGAACGAATGCTATAAAATGTTAAGATTATTCTCCAAGAAGGCATAATACTCTATTGACATTTTATCATCGATCTGCTCTTTTACATGCATATTTATGTCCAAATTGTCCCTTTTTCCTTTCAACTTCTTTAAGAGTGTAAATTGTACCAGGGTGTTTCTCTATACATGCCTTATGCTTGAACAATTATAAGCTGGCAGAAGTTTAAATGTCTGTAGGAGAGAACTTAGTTACCAGTACCAATTCCCAAGCTAATCATAGCCTACTTCTTTCAGTTTACAAATACATGTTTCTTTATGGGGTACATACTAAAGAAACCAGAATGAACATTAGTTCTCTCAGACTCTTTGGCAGCATTTCCCTGGCTTATATCCTATTCCTTCCCGCACTTGCTAATGTAAACTCTTAAGCACATCGGGGTAGGTATCTCAGTGTTAGAGCTCTTATGAATTATGTGTTTTTGAAGTAGATATAGAATTAACAGGTATCCCCACTTCATCATTTTTGGTGGCCCCAAAAGAATTACTGCATCTTTCACCTTGTGGTTCAAATGAGTTCAAAAGAGGAAGACAGCATTACATGATGGAAAGGGCCTCACGATCTCAATTAGATTAATAGACACTCACCCTAATCCAGTTCCACGGTATCTAACAAGGACTAAGTCTTGCTGTATAAGAAATAAAATGGTAAACATGGACCATGTGATAGCCAGAACACATTTTTGTCTGACATGTAAATTATCAACTAAATCTGGATAAAGAAAATAATAACCACCAATGCTTTTTGAATATTGAATATATATCAGATTATACAAATGTATTGTGTCATGATGACATCAATCCTACCAGATAGATACTGCTATTAGCTTCATTTTACAAAATAGGGAATTGAAATTTAGAGAAAATAAATTGTATTGACTAAACTTATACAGGTAGATAGTAAGGGAAGTAGGATCTGTTCCCCCAAGTTTCCATATTTGTCGCTACTACTTTTACAGAGAGGTTTGAGAAATATCCCCAGTACTATGTATTCAAGGTTGATTTCTATGATAGATGATGAAGTGACAGAAAGGAGGTAGAAAATCCAGGGATTTTTATTTGCTGTTTTCTTCCTGTATAAGGCATAGCAACTTCTGTGAAATTCTTATCGACAAATTCTGTAAACTTAATTGAGAATTAATGGTGAATTTTGCATCAGAATCAATACCATATGGTGACTTTTGAGTTGGAATCAAGTGCCACCTCTGGGCTGTACTTGTGGCTATAGATGAAGTAGGGTGCTTTAAGAAAGGGATTCCACCAAAATGCAGACATTCCCCTTCCTTCTGTGGTCCTGCAAAATTCAATATCCATGATATATGCAGACTTTTTAACCATTCCCATTTCCACAGAAAAGTGGGTTCCTTTGGCAGATTATGCATAGTAAACTTACGGTCTTTTCAATATCCAAATCAATTCAAGGTCACTAGACACAACTCTTAGTAACCATCTCCATGAAAACGATTCCAGAATCCATTGCACAAAACTTAGCCAAGATAACAGGATGGCTGTCTTTTGAAAGAGCAATATAATTTCCACAGAAAAAAATGTCATTTGTGTCAGATAACTTATGTTACTGTTTTGTAAAATGGTGAAATTCCTCAGGAAGCTTTCTTACTTCTATTTATACTTTAAAACAAGGTAGACTAAACTTACCTAAGAAGTAAACTAACCTGTTCCTCCAACATCAACACTTTTCATTGTGGTGGTACATCTATTCTGAGATCTGTAATGGACTATCATCCAGGACATTATATAATATTTAAGCCAAAATGGAGATAAGTAGATAGTCATAAACACTTAACAAAAATAGTCCTATGTCATGCAACTTGTCTTACTAACATAAATGGACTAGAAGTCAAATTATCTAAAAGTGGTAGAAGTAGTTTCTGTTTTCTCTTGAAAAATTTGTAATGCTTGTACCATGGCAAAAGCAGCACAATTTTAAGTGTGTTAAATTTCAAATTTTACAGTTCCTTTATGTTTCTTTAAAAATTTGATAATGTTTCTGAGACTTACAAATATTTGACTGTGCTTATGTGATATATGTGTTTCCTACTGCTGTTGTAAAAAGTTACCACAAACTTGATGGTTGGAAACAAGGCAAATTTATTATCTTACCATGATGGAAGTCAGGAATCCAAGATGGGTCATAAACATGGCTAACATCAAGTATCAGTAGAACCGAGCTAATTCTATAGACTCTAGAAGGGGGTCCGTATCTGACAGAAACTTCTATAGCTATTCCCAAAGGATGACTGAGTTTCTTGGTCATGGTTGCATCATCTTGGCCTGCTTCCATCATCTTATCCTCCCTTACTCTCATCCTGCTTCCTCCCTCTTATCCAGGACCCATGTTGGGTCCACCTGGATAATCCAGGATAATCTCCCCATCTCCAGATCTTTAACTCAGTCACATTTGCAAATAAAGTAATATTTATCTTATACCTATTAGGTAACATGTTTACAGGTTCTGGGGACTAAGAAATCCCCAGGGAGGGGGAGAGCATTATCTTATCACATGTGGTAACAAAAATAGGGATGCAGTAGAGGGTTATAGTGGAAGAAGCCCTGGCACTGTAGCAGCTGGACAGCTCTGGGATGGAATCCCAACTCGCCACAAGCAGGTCTTGTTATCTGAGAAGCGATTATTCCTCAGAGCCCTCGTGGAGGAGTTAGGAACAACTTGTAAAGAAGTCACCAGAAAACTTCGCTTTTATTCTCATTGGCTAGAATTGTATATCGTATCAAACCCCAAACCAATCAGAAATCTAAGCAAGGGTATAGACTTATTCTACATAAAATGAATCAGGGCTCACTTGAGGAGCTGGGGAAAATTGATCCTGAAGCTATAGAGGGAGGTATACATAACTAAAAATAAGAAATAGAAATAGAAAAAAGTAATAAAAACAAACCAGGGTTCTCTTAAGAAGGAGGGTGAATGAATGCTCATTCATTGGCAAATGGTAATAACTATTGTTGAGTTTTCAAAATTTAACCTAAGCAATAATTATAGCAAAGAATAACTCTAAACACCCAATTGCCTTCATTCTGTAACATGAAGTGATGTGTTTAAAATACTTGGAATATGGGATGCCTGGGTGGCTCAGTCAGTTAAGCTTCTGACTCTTGGTTTCTGCTCAGAATCATGATCTCAGGGTCCTGGAATGAGCCCCAAGCTGGGCTCCACACTCAGCAAGGAATCTGCTTCTCTCCTTCTCCCTCTACCCCTCCCACTGCTTGTGCTCTCTCTCTCAAATAAATAAATAAATAAACCTTAAAAAAAAAAAACCTTAGAATATTGCTTGGCATACAATAAATATTCAAGATATATCAGCTATAGTACCATTTTATGAGAACTATTTGATGTTTTATTAGAAAGTTTTTTTTTTTAAATTAATGCTTTGGACAAGTATAAAACAGTAAACCTTAAGAGACAGGGACTCAATGTTTTTTCACTTTGCATTTTTCAGGTTACAAGTGAGTACATTTCTTCAAATTTTGGGCTATTTATATTTTCTCTTCTCTGAAATGCCTGAACTAGTCTCTTATCTGTTTATCTATTTTGGGGGGTGGGGGAGGAGGTGCTGACTTCTCATTTACTTTAAGGAATTCTTTAGATTTTCTGAATTCCAGTTCCTTATTACTGATTTGTGGTACAAATATGATCTCCTATCTTGTGGCTTACCTTTGCCTGATCTGTATAGTGCCTTTGAATAAACATGGCTAAGATAAATTTAAAAAAAAAAGAGAGAGAGAGACAGGGACTTAAATGATACAAAAAACAGAGTGAAACTTGGGCTTTGAAAAAGGTGAGACTCTGGCAGACAGAATTGTCTACCCGTGTTCTTCCTCACCATAAGCCCCATGTTCCTCCTCACGTCACAGCTCTATGCAGTCTTAGATAGCGGTTCCCATTTGAGACACCATCCATCCACTTGTTCACATTAGCTTCCAAACTCTGTCTGGCATTTATTTTATGTGACTACAGACTCTTAGTCACAACTCTTTCATTCTAGATGTCTTAGCTTGACACATGTCATTCTCCCAGTTTTCTGCTGTTATTTTGCACCTCTTGGTGATAACCATCTCAGCCAGAAATCTCTGTGGCCCCCCTACTCCTGGGATGTTGTCCTTTGCTACCTTCATTGGCCATCACCCAGCACTGCAGGCCACCTGCCAGGGACATGTGGGAGAGGACAGCACACTCAATGGGAGCCAAGCTCTTATGCGCTGTCTGCTTCTTTTGGGAAACTGAAAGTCCCAAGCATGAACTGGTGGTATAGGAAGGAAGTGCCTTCTTTTTTTTTTTTTTTTTTTAAAGATTTTATTTATTTATTTGGCAGAGAGAGATCACAAGTTGGCAGAGAGGCAGGCAGAGAGAGAGAGAGAGAGAGGGAAGCAGGCTCCCTGCTGAGCAGAGAGCCCGATGTGGGACTCGATCCAGGACTCTGAGATCATGACCTGAGACGAAGGCAGCGGCTGAACCCACTAAGCCACCCAGGCACCCAGGAAGTGCCTTCTTAATCATGTGGTAATGTGACCAAACAACCAGGTATTGGTAAAGCAAGGATGGCGAGAGACCTTAATATAGCATGCTTGGGACCAGAAGTCAGGAACATTATACTCTCCTGTGCAGGGATTTTTGTATTCATTGTTTTCAATCACACTTAAATTCTCTCACAGTAAGAGGCCCCAAATAAAAATTGTTGACATCCAACTCTTCAATATGGGAGTATTTGGGGCATTTTAAGGAGGACAGAATATTCTCAAAGTTTGGACTGAATTTGGTTTCACACAAAAATTTTCTGAAAAAAAATTTTTTTAATTTATTTATTGAGAGAGAGAGAGAATGTGCGCGAGTTGGGGGGGGGGGGTGGCAGAAGGAGATGGAGAGAGAAAATCCCAGAAGACTGCATGCTGAGCATGGAGGCTGACACATGGCTTGATCTTGTGATGTTTAGATGGTGACCTGAGCCAAAATTAAGGTTGGTTGCTTAACTGACTGAGCAACCCAGGCACCCCGCACATGAACCTTTTTGAATGTTCTCTACAATTGCCAAACTGGTGTTTTTATTTGACAGAGAGAGAGGCAGGCAGGTGGGGTGAGGGGGAGCAGACTCCCTGCTGAGCAGAGAGCCCAGTGCGGGGCTTGATCCAGGATCCTGAGATCATGACCTGAGCCAAAGGCAGAGGCTTAACCCATTGACATACCCAGGTACCCCCAAATTGGTGTTTTTAATACTGAATTGTCAAACATGCTGAGTTTAGGGTAGAAGCAAATAGGCAGAATTTGAGCACTAACTTTATTGCATCTACAAATCTCCTAAGATCCTCCTTCCATTTCCTGTAGCATATAAAGAGCTGGGCTTATACAGAAAACTGAAATCAGTCTCCCAACCCATTGGATGTCACCCATTAGCCCTGTAGACAAAGGGGCACTTACTAAATACTTAATGGGGGATGATGATTTGGCAGTTGGTGCTATGTAACTTTGAAAGAATTGAAATAGTCTTTGCAACGTTGCGCACCTTGAAAATATCCATGTGTCCTTTGTGTTGTTTCAGGGTGTAATATCCCTGTATGTTTTCCACCTGGAATTTGTAAAAATTTTTCTTTAAAGTACATGGAGTTTCCTCTTGCGACCCTCCTATCTCACTGCCTTTGGTAACCCCACTCTCTTAATTCAAAACTCCCCCCGGATGTTTATGATTCCCTGACTCTCCACCATCCAGTCTAAGCTTCCTTTCTCCTCAGTTTGTCCCCTGACTTCTCTACCGTTTGCACATCACCCTTCAACATCAGTCAACCTCAATCACAAAGCCTGTTCCTTTTAGACATTGATTTCAGTTGTTCAAAAAAATAAATCTGATAATATCTTATGTTTATAACATTTCCACCTAAAAAGCATTCATACATACAATTTTCTTATTTGATCCTCATGACAGTCTTTCTAATATTGGTAGGCTGGACATTATCATCCTCTTTTATAGATGATAGGTTTATTATCTACATTTTATACATTATATTATATTATATTACATATATATATGTAATGAGAAAATAGGTTCTCAGGAATAAATGAATTAAGCTAAGCCACTTAACCAGCAAAGGCGGAAGGGTGTGCGCCCAGACACATGTAAGTTTCATGCTTCTTACTTTACTATTCCTTCACTGATCATTCTAAATGTTACTAAAATAGGTAACTTGCTGGGGCACTAAGCAAAACAATAGTGCCTGTGACCAATGGTAAAATAAATAGGTCTCCCTCCCCCCCAAAACGCAAATCACTTTTCCTTATGTGGATCAGTACAGCAGCCAGTCCTTTTATCGACGTGATTACAACTCCTGGGGTGTATTGTTGAAACAGACGTTTTTGAACCAGAATGTTCAGATAGATATCCATATTTGTCCATGCCTCTCCCCCTTCCTCCCACCTATCTAGTAAAAATGGGCAGAAAGAGAAAATGCAGTATACGCTTTCAACCAAAGGGCCAAAATTTGAGGTGTGGTAATTTTGGGAAATCTCCTCTCAAGTCTCCAGGGTCTCCGAGAACTGATGGTGTTTAGTGACCTCCAGTTGTAGTGTATCATCCTTGGAGGATTGAAATTGATTTTCTTCACGTTACCGTGTGAGAATCCAGAGCCGGCGCCCCCTGACCCGCGCGTTGCCTAGGAGTGTGCCGCAGCGTTAAGAGCGGACGGATGTGAGCACGGGGCTTTGAGGGAATCATAAATGGTAGCAGCAGGGCTCTCATCCTGCTGCATTGTTTTGAAGTTATTCTTCCAGATTGTGCTTTCATTTCAGTTCATTCTTCTTCTCCGTGTGCTGCCGCGTGTGCCAACTCAATTCTAAACTTGCTTTTTTTAGCTTCTGAAAAACAAAAATTGGTTATCTACTAACTGATTTTAGTTGTACTATAAAAGCCCCATGACTGAATTTTGCAAACAAAGCTGAAATCGGCATGGTCGACAGTGTATTCACTATCCTGCATAAAGCTCCCCAAACCATCAAAAGTTGAAGCTGCCGTTCCACCACCCCCGTCCCCCCACCTCCTTCGCCCCCAGTTGTTAGTCAGCCAAGCTTTCAGAGCAATCAATGGTGATAGCAAAGCGACGCTACCCAGGAAGCAGGGAGCAACAGCTGGAAAGAAATGAAGTGAAGCTGCTGGGCCCTTGGTTTGCACAGGTGCTTTTCAAGACCCCGAGGGAGGGGTCTAGCAGTGTGTTTCTGTTGTCACATGTTTCTATAAAATTTGCAAAACTGAGGCATTTAAAGACAGTTCTTTAAAGTTTCTCTCTACTCCCACAGCCCCCTGGGTGTCACTCTGGAGGCACTGGAAAAAGCCATGGGCCTTTGGGGGATCTGGGTTCAGAAAGGCTGACTGGGAGATACACTCAGTTTGGGCTTACTGCAATGTATTAATGGAATTATCAGACACGGGTGTGTGGAGTTCAGTGTCACAAGCCGTTCGTCGTAGGAACGGCTCCCAGGTGTGCCCCCGGGGGGCCCACTGTGCTGCACACCTAGCATTGTGGCAGCAAATGCAACACCAGAGGTCGCATCCAGACGGGAAAGCGTCGGTGAGAAAATCGTTATAAGACTTGTACATTTGTCAGCAAGGAGTTGATCTTATCAAAACCCAGTAAGCATGAAAGTTATCTCCTGTCAAGAATATACTTCAAAATGTACCATATTAGGTTTTATTTTTAAAATTTTTAAATTTAAATTCAGCTAATTAACAGATAATGTATTATTTGTTTCAGGGGTACAGGTCTGTGATTCATCAGGCTTATATAATTCCCAGTGCTCATTACAACACGTACACCATCTATATAACTCTTCCAATTTCTTTTTAATAGGAATTGCACAAAATAGAATTTATCAGAATTCCCAAATTTATAGGGCACAACCGACAGAAGTAACAACACAAAGATTATTTGTAATAATTCACATATGAAAGGAATTTGATAAAGGTTTTCTTAAATTTAATAACAATATTCATGTTTCCAAGGCATGACCAATAATGATTTGTGAAGATGAAAAACTCTTCTAAACTATTAGTTTTATGGAAAAATTTTTGAATTATCATGTATAAGAAACACTGAAGTGTATTAAGAGTCTCTTTATTAAAATATAGAAGTTGTTGTCATATGAAGAACTGAAGAGTATTCATCCAAACACTAAAGGAAAAAAAAGTAACTGTGTCAGGTTATTAATTAGTTAAAAAAAAGAAAATTGTGACTTTTTCCTGAAATTGTAGATATGGTGCCTTTGACTACTTTTTTGAATTTATAAATTGCCCTGGGTTCTTTTTTCTTGTTTGAAGCAAATTTTTACATTTGAACAGATCAATCACCCCTGACAGTTTTGGGGGCTGAAGGAAAGAGTACAACAAAAGTGTGCCCTACATCACATTTCTAAATATCAGTTTTAAATATGCTAATAACTGCAAATAAACTATGTTCTGTACTTCACAACTATAATTCCATAATTAGAGAATATCTATTTTTAAATTTGGTTTTTAGGGACGTCTGGGTGGCTCAGTCAGTTAAGCCTCTGCCTTTGGCCTAGGTCATGATCCCTGAGGATCCTGAGATCCTGAGATGGAGTCCCACATCAGGCTCTTTGCTCAGCCAGGAACCTGCTTCTCCTTCTGCATGCTTCTCCCTCTGCCTGCCACTCCCCCTGTCTGTGCTCTCTCTCTTTCTCTCTGACAAATAAATAAATAAAACCTTAATTTTTTTGTTTGTTTGTTTTTAGGTAACTGGAAGTTGGTCAATTGCCAAAGGTGACAGAAATTAATTATTATAAGTGAGTATTCTATTAATGGAATGATGATTTGGGGGTGATAATAACATACAGATATATATTCATGGATTAAAGAAATTTATTCCCTTTTTTTACTTTATCAAAAACATCTTACATATTATAATAATTAGGGCTTTTAGTTAATTTTTATTTTATTGATAATGATGTCATACTATCAACTCTTTTTGAGTAATTTAAAATTTTTTTTATCAAATCCAAGTTGGAGAAACTTTCCTTTATTGGGTTGGTACCAACTGAAATTGTCAGTAAACATTTTTAAAACTGATTTTAAGTCTTTTTTTTATTTTTAAAGATTTAAAATTTTTTTTTTTAATTTACTTGTCAGAGAGGGAGAGAGTGCGCACAAGCAGGGGGATTGGCAGCAGGCAGAGGAAGAAGCAGGCTCCCCACTGAGCAGGGAACCTGATGTGGGGCTGGATCCCAGGACCCTGGGATCATGACCTGAGCCAAAGACAGACACTTAACTGACTAAGCCACCCAGGCATATCATCAGTAAACTTCTTAAAGCAATACTTGGATTCAGAAATGAACCTTGAGTCTGAATATCATGTTCAAACATTACAAAATGCCATATATGATATATTATTGTATTACAAAATATTACAAAACATTTTTGTCTTATCATAGTCATAGTTCCTACTTATATTGTAATTTCATCCTATCTTAAGGCAATATGTAGACCCAAACAATAAGGTAAAGAATCTATGTTTACTTAAGGTACTTACCTAAATCTGTGTCTATATATGCACAAATTTAACAATACTATGAACTGTTTACTTCTGCAAATGTTTCTCAGCTGCCATTATTTCACATATTGTGAACACTGAGCTGTATGATGAGTACCTCTGCAATTGCACATTAGAAGAGGTGTAGAAGCCTAAGTGAATGAATGAATGAATGAATGAGTGAATGAATCCCCAGCACCCCTGGGAAATGATACTTGAAGAAACCAGACACTCTTACAGTCATGCTTACTCAGAGAAAGGAGTTGAAAAGATGATCAGTCTTTTCTGTACCCAAATAATTCTGCTGCCCAGATCCTCTTCACACTCCAAAGCAATGTCCATCTCAGATGTTGAGATCGGCAAAGCCTCAAAATCTTCACAGTCTTCAGACACAGTAGACCACTCCTAGTTTTTCTTTTCTTTTTCTTTTTTCTTTTCTTTTTTCTCTTTCTCTCTCTCTCTTTCTTTCTTTCTTTCTTTCTTTTTTTGAGAGCATACAGTGTGAGATATGAAAAAGATTTTCCCTGTGGACTGAAGGTGTTTGTCAGGAGGGCACATATGTTTAGGTTTACAGGTTGTTCTGTGTGATGTTGAGTGTCATATCCCAAGTTATAGAGGAGCTTTGGTCCTTCAATAAACTCTGAGTGTGTGTGTGTGTGTGTGTGTGCGCGCGCGCGCACATGCGAACATGCACATATGTGTGTCCAGAACAAGGGCCCCTCATGTCCAGGTTTAAGGACAATACTGCTATTGTATCTAATTTTGTATTTATATATCTTTTTCTTAAAATAGGCCTTGAAAATATCTAGTATTCAGCCTCCACAAAACTTAGATTTACTCCCGGAGAGAACTTCTGGATAAACATTGCAGATAATACACACATGTGTTTGTTACAGCATCTTTTCAAACCCCACTAAAATGCCTTGCTAGTGATTTTTTTTTTTTTTACATTATAAATCCCTGAGAGAAAATAAGGAAAACGAGCCAACAACAACAGAAATGAGAAAGCTAAAAAACAGATGTGTGAGTGGTAACTGAATTAGCAGACAAGGAAAGATGAAAACTTAAGGTGTAATCTATCTTGGAGCCCTTTTCTTTTCACAGCCAACATCCATCCTCTCAGAAGATCCTGTTGGCTCTACCTTCAAAATACACCCAGAATCTTATCATTTCCCATCATTTTTAATAGTACCACCTACTGTTGGGATTAAGTTGTGTCCCCCCAACAGATATGTTGAAGCCCTGACCTCTGGTACCTAGAATGTGACTTTATTTGGAAATAGAGTCTTTGTAGATGTAATAAAGTGAAGATGAGGTTGTACTGATTTAGGGTTTCTTTTTAACAAGAGAGAGAGTTGTAGATACAGACACATACAAATGGAAGTTGGCCAAGAAAAGGTGAAGGCAGAGACTGGAGTTATGCTACCACAAAATAAAAAATGCCCAGGATGGCTGGCAGACACCAGAGGCTGGAAAAGGCAAGAAGTGATTCTTCCATGGAGACTTCGGAGGGAGCATGGCGGTGCCAACACCTTGATTTTGCACTTCCGGCCTCAAGACTGGGAGAGCATAAATTTTTGTTGTTTAAGCCACCCAGTTCGTGGTACTTTGCTACAGCAGTTGCAAGGAACAAACATGGCTACTGTTATTTCTTGCCTGGACGGATGAAGTAATTCCTAACTGATCATTCTGCTTCTACCGTGGCCCATGAATCAGTCTACTCTCAACACAGCACCAGTTATCTTCCTAAAATATAAATCAGATAGTGTCATTTCTGTGCTTAACACCCTGTATTGGCATTCTATTTCTTTCAGAGAAAAACCTATGTTTTCACAATAGCACACAAGGCTCTACATAATCAGAGCATTGCCACTCCCAGCCCTGTCACCTCTCCGCCTTCCTCACCACCTCCCACAGTATTTTTTTCTTCACTCCTTCCACTCCAGACACACTGGCCTCCTTGCAGTTCATCTAACATGGAAGGTAGGTTTTCCCATCAGACCTTGGCATGAGAGGTTCCCTCTGCCAGCAATACCCTTGCCCCAGATATTCTCTTGGATAAGTGGATAAGTCTCACTTCCATCAAGTCTTAATCAAAATTCATTCTCTCGAAGACCTATCAAAACTATCCTTTAAAAAATTCCATCTTCCCTTCATCTTCCGGCATTTCCAATCCCCTTACCCTTTTGTTGTATCTTTTTTTTTCATGGCATTCACCAGTTTCTAAAATATTAAATAATGTATTTAATTATTACGTGTCTTGTTTATTGACTATTTCTTACACTCCATAAACCCCTTAGGAGAGAGAATTTTGTTTTGTTTACTCTTATATCCCAAGTGCCTGATCCCTGCCTGGCTCATGATAATAAATATTTGTTAGATGAATTTGTTGTATTGATTGGAGAATTTTAGTCTCTATCAGAGAACCCCAGAAATACTAAATAAGTCTGGAATAGCAAAAAGCCTAGAAATTGGAAACATTTGGGACAGAGATGGGAAAATGCTTGAAAAGTTATATAAATAGTTATTGGATACCTGGCTCTCCTCCACCCCCAAGAAAGATACAATAGGTTTACTCTTTGGAAAGAGTCTCTAGGAGACTCTGAGGGTCGGGGAATGATTTCAGGCATATCACATAAAATTTGCTCACTGCACAGGGAGATCCCAAATTCTCTTGTGTTATTTGACTCCAAGAAGACTGACATTCAAGCTCATGAATCATGGGTGGGAACTTGAAAGATTTCTTTCTGGAGAAACTGACAAGCCCAAAAGAAAATATTTACTGATACAAGAGTTGAGGATGCTTCCAAAGAAACAATCCAGCCAAATAATCTCATACTAGACAGTGTGAAAACTCCTGTTGACACTGGACAGCTAATAAGCTTTTACAACCTAATCCTAAAACACGAAGGGATCATCATCATGAAAGCATCTAATATGAAAGACTTTACCCACCAACAATGGAATAAAATAGGTTTATGTATTTCTTTAAGAAAATAACTTTGTAAAAACACTATAACAGAAATGAAATTTCCTTGTATTACAGGAAATATTTCCAACCAAATCTATTTGAAGCCTTAAAATATTAAGAACGTCCAATGATTATATTCTGATATTTTTTAGAAATCAGATCAATGAATTGTTTACAGACATTTGGAATCATAATTAATGATTTCTGTGTTGATTTGCTGATCAGTGATCCAGTTGTTTTATTTAGACTTTCTGTCTAGGTTCTTTAAATTCAAACTATTTTGTACAACTTTACAGATATTTATCAGGTACTTAGTGTGTGCGAAGCATTTTTGAGTGCTGGAAAAATATATAATATCATTATTATGGCTACTGTGAAATATCCAGGACAGGAATTAGTACTTTTGTTTGGTAACCAGAGAGAACTAAAACAAAGAGATTATGTGATTTAGGTAAAATGAAACCATTAGCTAGAAAATTCCAACGTGGCAAGTCTTCCCAACTGACAAAACCCAAATTCCTCTGGGAATTTGGCTTTGATGAAGTTTCTTGTCGTTTGTCTAATCAAGCACCTACCTAGGAATTCCCGTGGTTTATTACATCAAACAAGACAGATTACATTTGATGCTTTCTCAAAGCATTTTGAAGTTCCCCTCCCTGCCTCCAACCATGCATTTTATTTTCACCTAGTGAAGGGGAGCCATCAGTTCAAGATGACTCCAAAAAGCTCATTGGCTCAGGTAATTACTTGATTTCTTCTCTTTGAAAATGTCATGCACATTTTAAGCACATTGACAAGCAAGTTTGAAATGCTTGTCACATTCGGAGATGCTACAAAATGCAGTCTGCAAGGATAAATGGATCTTTGGATTAAAAGCTGTTAGTAAGTCCAATCTTTGTGATTTTTCTTTTTCAGTCTTCAATGTAGAAACAACATTCTCTTCTCTGATTCTCTTCTCCCAAAGTTTTCTGAAATCCATTTAATAATGAAGATTCTCTCAACAACAAGCACGGCAAACCCCAACTAAAATTGACTTACTCACTTTGCTAGAAACACAGTGGACTTCAAGAAAGTTAAGGCATGCTCAAAGACATCATTATGTCTCTGTTTTTCCATTTTTGGAGGTATTGCCTTCATCTTATTAGTGGTAAAATGGTTTTAGTAATACCAGGAGGTGCATTTAGACATGACGATAATCAGAAGAAGAAAAGAGATGCTTTCTTCTTATGTACCTCTAGAAGCAAAACAAAAGTTCCCAGAAATCTCTCCAGCCAACTTCCCTCCATACCTTATATCAAATCACATGGTCCTTTTTTAATCAATTGCAGACAAGTACGATTACATGATACTAAAAATTTGGGGAAATGGATGGCTTGAGGGGTCAACCACACTGTTCTCTTCTTTGTCTTTCACTTGTTTCTGTCTGGCCACTTAATTTTGTTTCAAGTTTGGTATTCCTGCATTATTAGTTTAATAAATTAGTTTGAAATTGGAATTAGGGTAAAATTAATTTAATGAATTAGAATGTACCTGTTACAGGCCATAGTTAGCATCAAATACAAGGAATTATTAAGTTGTATGTTCATTAATTTAAAATGAAATGAGAATCACAAATTTGAAACTACTTACTATCACCTCTTGCTCTCTCCCCCAATGCCTGTTAATTAGTAGATAATTCAAGGACAAGTAGAGTCAAAACTTGAGTTTCAGTCTTATCTCTTCCACTTACAAAGTGTATAACTTTGGACAAATTACTGTCTGTAAATCTCAATTTCTGCACTAATAAATTGGAGATTATTGAATCCCTGTCCATTATTATTGAGGCCTATTGATTTCATTAAATAAGATAATCTAAAAACAAACTAAAACTCAAAGGCTATCCAAAGTTACCATTATTGAGAATTTTAGACTGGTTCTATGTTAATAACTTTAACACACATTTCATAGGACTATTACAATAACTTTATAAGGACAGAGTATTATTCTTCTTTTCTTACAGATGAGGAAATCGAGACTCAGAGTTTAAGGGACTTGCCCCAGTAAGTGGCAGAGCTAGGATTTGAACTAAACCCATGCCTGTATGACCCCAAAAGTCATGTGCTCAACTGCCACACTTTACTGATATACAAAATTGTTATTACTATTACTGAAAATCCACTCATATTCAGTTCCTTCACTATTTCTATGTTATGGTCTAGAACACCTAAATCAATGAATATTCATTGAGCACATGCTATATGTTAGGTATTAGGCCACATGTTGAAACAGATTCAGATAATGATGATGTGCTTTCTGTTCTTAAGGTGATTACAGTCTAGCCAGGGAAACTAAAATGATTAATCAGTCAATACCATATGCCATCTGAACAGACTGGCTCAGGCAGTAGCTACTGAAGAATGTGTGTACTTCCAGAGAAGCGGACCACAAAGTAGGAAGACATGAGGCTTCAAAAAGAAGTGAGTTGTGGACATTGGGGAGGGTATGTGCTATGGTGAGTGCTGTGAAGTATGTAAGACTGATGATTCACAGACCTGTACCTCTGGAGCAAATAATACATTGTATGTTAATAAAAAAGTGGAATATAAAACTGAAAAAAAATTAAGGAACCAAAAAAATGGGTTTTAACTGGTCAGAATGGATCATCATAGCAGGTAGTCTGGTGAGTAAGAAATTGTGGGGAGAAGTAAACTAAAGTATCTGCCCAGGATAGAAGGTCTGTGTAAAGAAACCTGAAGATTGGTCCTGATGGGGAACTTCTATAATAATTCTGCTCCTCAGGAGACACTAGATTCTCAAGCTGGACAGCAAAGGTGGGAGGGACCAGGCCAGGTAATGAGTACCAACTCTTCAAAGAAATGGCAGGGTCAGATTTTATCATTTTCAGATTTGGAGAGAGTGCTCTCCAAGCTTATTCTCTGTCTATAAACACCTCTGTATGATCACATATTTTATTTGCCAAAGGAATCTTTGCTGAAAACATTTGGGCTTCTTAAAAAGTGAAAATTTAGGAATTAAAAGAAAAAGATCTTCCAAGATTATCTTCTCTAAATGGAGGCTGTGGGAACTCTCCTCTTTCCCACACTCGCTCCCACCTTGTGTACAGAGATTTATCTCTGGGTCTCTGAACTTTCTTAGGTTAAATAATAATAATAATAAATTATTTTAAAATTTATTATTATTATTATCAGTTATACCCTTCAGAATATTTAAAATTCTTTCCTTCCCTCTGCCCCTCCCAAACTCCAATGATCAGAGGAATGTTGAAAAAGAAAACTAAAGCTGGTGGAATCACAATCCCAGACTTCAGACTGTATTACAAAGCTGTAATCATCAAGACAATGTGGTACTGGCACAAAAACAGACACACAGATCAATGGAACAGAATAGAAAACTCAGAAATGGACCCTCAACTCTGTGGTCAACTAATCTTCAACAAAGCAGGAAAGAATGTTCAATGGAAAAAAGACAGTCTCTTCAACAAATGGTGTTGGGAAAATTGGACAGCCACATGCATAAGAATGAAACTGGACCATCTCCTTAAACCACACACAAAAATAAACTCAAAATGGATGAAAGGCCTCAATGTGAGACAGGAATCCATCAAAAACACAAGCCGCAACCTCTCAACCTCAGCTGCAACAACTTCTTCCTAGAAACATTGCCAAAGCCAAGGGAAACAAGGGCAAAAATGAACTATTGGGACTTCATCGAAATAAAAAGCTTTTTCACAGCAAGGAAACAGTCAACAAAACCAACAGACAACTGACAGAATGGGAGAAGATATTTGCAAATGACATATCAGATAAAGGGCTAGTATCCAAAAGCTATAAAGAACTTATCAAACTCAACACCCCAAAAAACAAACAATCCAATCAAGAAATGGGCAGAAGACATGAACAGACATTTCTGCAAAGAAAACATCCAACTGGCCAACAGACTCATGAAAAAGTGTTTAACATCACTCAGCATCAGGGAAATACAAATCAAAACCTCAATGAGAGACCACCTCACACCAGTCAGAATGGCTAAAATTAACAAGTCAGTAAACAACAGGTGTTGGTAAGGACACAGAGAAAGGGGAACCCTCCTACACGGTTGGTAGGAATGTAAGCTGGAGCAGCCACTCTGGAAAACAGCATAGAGGTTCCTCAAAAAGTTGAAAATAGAATTACCTCATGACCCAGCAATTGCACTACTGGGTATTTACCCCAAAGATACAAATGTAGTGATCCAAAGGGGCACGTGAGCCCCAATGTCTGTAGCAGCAATGTCCACAATAGTCAAACTATGGAAAGAACCTAGATGCCCGTCGACAGATGAATGGATAAAGAAGATTTGGTATAGAGATATATGTTTATATGTGTGTGTGTGTGTGTGTATATATATATATATATATATATATATAAAAATGGACAATTGTGGAATATTATGCAACCATCAAAAATGAACTCTTGCCATTTGCAATGACATGGAGGGAACTAGAAGGTATTATGCTAAGCAAAGTTAATCAATCAGAGAAAAACAATTATCATATGATCACACTGTTATGAGGAATTTGAGAAACAAGACAAGGTCATAGAGGAAGGGAGGGAAAAATGAAATAAGATGAAACCAGAGAAGAAGACAAAGCATAAGAGACTCTTGATCTCAGGAAAAAAATTGAGGGTTGCTGGAGTGGAGGGGGTTGGGAAGGATGGGGTGGCTGGGGGATGGACATTGGGGAGGGTATGCGTTATGGTGAGCTCTGTGACTTGTGTAAGACTGATGAATGACAGACCTGTATCCCTGAAACAAACAATACATTATACTTTAACTAAAAAATAGGGGAAAAAAATGAAGCAAATAAAAATGTTTGACCTTTCAAAAAAAGCAATGTTCAAATATAGGAAACCTTAAGTTCCACCTCATATTTTGTCTCAGAAGTCCCATTTTTAACCAGGAGTATTACGACATTAGTTTCCAGTTAGCCATAAAAATAATTGAAATATATAAAAGTTAAACTTTTTAGAATTCATTTTTAATTTTTAGCGACTTTGTTGAGCTACCATTTATATACAGTAAATAGTGCATTAAAAAAAGTTTTCAATTGAACTGGTTCAACTCATGAAACTACCACTGCAAAGATACAGAATGTCTCCATAATCATCCCAGAGTTTCTTCATGGTTTTTCTACAGTCCATCCCTCTCTATACTGACCCCAGAAAACGATTAATCTGCTTTCTACCACTCCAGACTGGTCTGCACATACCTTTCCTGTCTAACTCCTTTCCCTCAGCATCATTATTTTTGAGGTCAACCATGGTGCTGCATGCAACAGAAATTTGTTCCTTTTCATTAGCAGAGTATTCCATTGTATTGTTATGCCATCATTTGTTTATTCATTTATCTATCGTACATTTGGATTGTTTTCAGTTTAGGGCTATAACATATAAAGCTGCAATGAGCATTTGTGACAAGTTTTTGTATGGGCATATATTCTTAATCCTTTGTGATAAATACCTAGGAGTGAAATAACTGGATTAAATGGTAGGTGTATATTGAAATTTTCAGGAAACTGCCCATATGGTTTTACCATATTTTATTGCCACCAGCAGTGTATGAAAATTTCACT
The DNA here is from genome assembly GCF_922984935.1 of Meles meles. NCBI lineage: Eukaryota > Metazoa > Chordata > Mammalia > Carnivora > Mustelidae > Meles > Meles meles. Next base: position 61,410,897 of record NC_060074.1, on the reverse strand, counting down.
TCTTCCACATCCTTACTATGGTCAGTCTTTATCAACATTTTTGAAATTGTAAATTGGTTGCAGTTATGATTTGCATTATTTGGTCAGGATCTTCTCTGTACTTACTTTCCATCATATATCTTTAGTAAAACTTGTGATCAAATTTCTTGCCCACTGGTTTTTATTGTGTTGCCTTATTATTGAGTTATAAGAGGTTCTTTTGTTTGTGTGTGTGTGTGTTTATATTATGGACACAAATCCTTTCTCTCTCTCTCTCTCTCTCTCTCTCTTTCTCTCTCTCTCTTTTGGTTACAAATATTTTCTCCCAGTTTTGTCTTCTTTTTCTATTTCCTTTGTGGAAAAATAAGTTTTTAAACACTGATAAAATCTAACTTATTGATTTACTCAATTTTGTTCCCTGAACAAGAAATTCTTGCCTAATCCAAGATCACAAGTTTCTTCTCTTACATTTCTTCTAGAAAATTTTATGGTTTTCAGTTTTATTTTTAGATCTATGATCCATAATAAATTAACTTTTTTGTGTATAATTTGATGTAAAAGTAGATTCTTTTTTCCTTATGAATATTCAGTTTACAAGAACCATGACTTTTCTTTCCCCAAGAAGTTGCCTGGGCAACCTTATCGACAGTCAATTAAACATATATGTGTGGGTTAATTTTTAGACTAACTGAGTTCCATTGATCTATATGCTGATCTGTTAGATAATAAGAAACCACCTTGACTATTATAGCTTTAAAAGTCTTGAAACCAAGTAGTGCTAGTCTTGCAATCTTGTTCTTCTTTTAAACATTATTGGGTGTTTTAGATCATTTTCATTTCCATGTAACTTTTCTTTTTTTTTTTTTTCATTGTTTAATTTTTTTTATTTTTTTTTCATTTTATTTATTTTTTCAGTGTAACATTATTCATTCTTTTTGCACAACACCCAGTGCTCCATGCAAAACGTGCCCTCCCCATTACCCACTACCTGTTCCCCCAACCTCCCACCCCTGACCCTTCAAAACCCTCAGGTTGCCCCAACCTCCCACCCCTGACCCTTCAAAACCCTCAGGTTGTTTTTCAGAGTCCATAGTCTCTTATGGTTCGCCTCCCCTCCCCAATGTCCATAGCCCAAACCATAAATGACTCTTAATCTCACAAATAAACTGGGGGTTGCTGGGGGGAGGTGGGATTGGGAGAGGGGGAGTGGTCCATGTAACTTTTCAAATCATTTGTCAACTTGTCATTTACATTTTCAGTTGGGATTTTGTTTGCATTGATCCCCATCTTTAGAACATTCTGTACTCCAATCAATTAACATGTTATATATCTCCATTTGCTTGGCCTTTTTTAATCTCCATTTGCAATAATTTAAAGTTTTCTTTCTAACAGTCCTGTGCATCTCTTGTTAGATTCACTCCGATGTATTTTGTGTAGTTTGGCACTATTTAAAATGAAATCTTATTGTTAAAATTCCTTTCTTAATTATTTGTTGCTAATATTTTAAAAAGTAGGTAGTTGACTTTGGTCCCCCTTTCCAACTTAAGTGCTATATAGCCAAGTGGAGTGAGTAGGCAACTAGCAACTCACCTAGACACAGTCTATGGATAAGGTGAATTTTTGACTCAACCGAATACATTTCTAACTTGCAACTCAAATCAGATTCTTGACTTAAATTAATTTACCTCATTTTAAATTATGCTAAGTAAAAGCAGTAAAAGCTAGACCATCAGGGACTGTTAGAGTACTTTACATATAAATTTTTCTCTTAATCTGTGACAACTGTATGTTTAGGTACTGTTGTAATTCCCATTTTACAGAGGCTGTTAAGACTGTAATTAAGTAACTAGATCACATTTACTAATCCAGTAATCCTCCAAGACAGTGCTCAATCAGTTTTATACGATGTTCCTTGAAAAACTTTTTAAGATCTCTACTCTTGAGTTGCAACTAGAACAATTTATGGTGCACTTTTGTGAAATTTCCAATACTAAAGCGTAAATCCTCTCTAATGAGAATAGTACTTCAAGAGTTCATTCTTAGAGCATACCTTCCAAGAGGAAAAACATTTGTAAGAAATAAAATATTGGAAAGGATGTTGGGCTAAGACATGATGGAGGTAAAATTTGAATAAATTTTGAGACGAAGTGAAGGAAGTTGCTCAGGGGAAAGGACCTCGGTGTTATTAGAGATGAAACGGAAAAGACAGAAGCCTCCAGTTTTACCTTTACTCTCCCCTCCTCACCTCCTCTGGAGAAGCAATGAGATCATTATTAGTTCCCTTTTACTGTCCAGAGAATTGAGACTTTCAAAGTTTCCTAGCTAAGTGGTGTTTTAAGAACAGAGATTCAAACCCAGGACAAATTTTATTCCAAATCTCAGGCTCTTTCCATAGTACATCACTTCTTCTATCTGCTCTTACCAGCTCCCATCCCCACTCTTCCCAAGGATTTGTTCTAGAAGCCAGGTGAATATGGTGAAAGGAAGGAGGGGTAGAGAAATGAAAAACCTACTGTATAAATGCAAAATTGACTGAACAATAAAGTTTGGAACTAGTCTCTGCAAGGTAGAATTAAGCACAGGGAAAAGAATAATATTATTCCCAGAATTGAGAAAGAGGGAGCCAATAGAACCTTTTCCCCCAGATGTTAGAAGGTGGTTAGGACTTTCAATGAAAATAATGGAGGAAATATCATGATAGGTCTCAGTGATGCCACGTTTTCAGAACTTGAAAGAAAAAAGAAAAAACCTCAAAAATGACTAAAGAGAGCCTTCCGTTCTTTTATAAGTGCTTTATCTTAAGGTTTTTTTTGTTGTTTGTTTTGGTTTTTGTTTTTTGTCCAATCACCAAATTAAGTAGAGAAAAGGAAACTCATGGCTCCTTGTTCCCCCACCCCAAAATGTGATCCTATCTACTAATTTAAAATGAAAGGTTAACTTCCCTGAAATTGCAAAATTTAAAACCTATTTGTATTTTTTTTAGGTAAATGATTTGCCTACTATTAAATTTCAAACATTCCTAAAGAGTTACAAGAAGAATTTTGGGTTTGTTTCCCTCTAGGAACCAATGTGGAAGGTCAAATTTCTTTGAGTAAAGCTGCTGCAAACCTAAGGGAGATTAAATGTATTCACTACCTGGTGTTTAAAAAATACATTTAATAGAGTTCTTCCTATCTAGTCAGAGAGCACGGTGCAGTTCTAAGTTAGAATTAAAAGAGCTGTTTGCATTTCCACTTCATGGTCTTATTAGCTTTATCCTATTAGGAAAAATTTCTGTTAATGAACTAAGAAACAGATGGGCCTTGGCAGCAGAAAAAAAAAAAAAAAAGCTTTGTTTTCAAGATGTCAGAAAAAAAACTGACTAAAAATATTCAAAATTTGAACTACATACTAGCCTTCTTTTAGCCATTTGATATTCTAAGTATATACTTTAATGACACAGGTTTTGTGTACTTGAAGGTACTAACTTGTGAAAGCAAGGGAAATGAGATCATGCATATATATGTATAAACATACACACACACACACACGTGTGTATATATATATATATTTGCAATAAGAGTATTTTGTTGGCTAGTTTTTGGTCTTCTTTGTTTCTGTGTCTATACAATGCAATTAAGGAAATTAGAATACTGTGAATTTTTCTCATAAACTCATGCAGTTCAATTAATTCAGCTCTAGATGCTAGGGAAGAGAGCAAAGGAAAGAATTTTTAAATATGTAGGGAATTCCACCTGCTCTTTCACTCTAGGGGTTTATGTCCCTTAGTCTTGAGAGCATTTATAATAAGGCTGACATGTACATACATTCCATAGACATTATCCCCAAACCACAACTAACTATTTTATATACACACAAAACCATGTGTTCTCTATTTAATGTGTAAATAAAGGTATCTTCAAAGCAACTTCAACTCATTTTTGCTTAGGGGTTAACGTTCAAAATCCCTGAAACAAAAGCTTTTAAAGGCATATTGTTCAAGTCAGATTTTTTTTTAAATTTTAATTTAAGTTCCTGTTATTTAACATATAGTGTCATTTTACTTATCGGAGTGCAGTATAGTGATTTAACATTTCCATACAACACTCTATGCACATCACAAGTGCCTATTTAATCCCTCCCCCACCATTCACCTCCCTTCTGCTAACTATCAGTTTTTTCTCTACAATTAAGAGTTTGTTTCTTGTTTTGCCTCTCTCTCCTTTTTTGTCCCTTTTTTGTCTGTTTCTCAAATTCCACATATGAGTGAAATCATATGGTTATTTGTTTTTCTCTGACTGACTTATTTTGCTTAGTATAATACTCTCTAGTTCCATCCATGTCATTTCAAATGTCAAGAGTTCATTCTTTTCTATGGCTGAATAATATTTTATTTGTGTGTGTGTGAATATAGATGTGAGATATAGATATATCTATATCTCACATCTTTTTTATTTAGTCATCAGTTGATGGACACTTGGGCTGGACACTTGGGCTGTTTCCATAATTTGGCTATTGTAGATAAAGCTGTTATAAACATTGGGTGCGTGTATCTCTTGAATTAGCATTTTTGTATTCTTTTGTATTCTTTGGGTAAATACCTAGTAGTACAATTGTTGGATCACAGGGTAATTCTATTTTTAACTTCTTGAGGAATTTCCATACAATTTTCCAAGGTAACTGCACCAGTTTGCATTCCCACCAACAGGGCAAGAGGGTTCCCCTTTCTCCACATTCTCACCAACACCTGTTGTTTTTTGTGTTGCTGATTTTAGCTATTCCAAGTCAGAATTTTTAAGTCAGAGTTTTTTTTAATTTTTTTTTAAGCTGCCAGTTAAAATAAAAGTCTACTCTACTGGGCTTCTGAACTTATCTGTTGGTCCTTGATATTACAAACAAAGAAATTACAGGTGTAAACAAATTTTAAAAAAACAGTACTTTATAGCTAACTTTTAAGACATACATATTCAAATAGATACAGGTGTGTAAGTTTCAATGAACATATAAAAGTGACTTAATAATGTACATAACTTTAATGCATTCTTACCCGAATTTCTTCCAGTGACAGGGTAGTAATGCTCCATCATCAGCTAATAATATCCATGATAGTTCCAGTAAAAGTGTCAGATTCAGTTTTTCTTGCTCTAGTAGCAAAAGTCAGAGAGAAAGGGAAAGACAGAGAGACACAGAGGGAGAGAGAGAGAACACAAAATGAGTAGAGAAGCTAGTTGACTTAAGAATTTATACTTTTGTGTCAGCTGATATATTTTTCTTTGACTTGATCATAAGCTCATTGGTTTATGATTCTTATGTTTCCCACTGTCCCAAGGAACACTGCTTTGTTGACACACGCCTAAATGGAATTTTAAATTTTTTGTCAAATTTTAAGAGTACCTGGGTAGCTCAGTTGGTTAAGCATATGCTTTCGGATTAGGTCATGATCTCAAGGTCCTGGGATCTAGCTGTGCATTGGGCTCCCTGCTCAGCAAGGAGTCTGCTTCTCCCTCTGTGCTCTCCCCCCACCCTCTGAAATAAGTAAAGTAAATCTTTGAAAAAAAAAAAAAAGAAGAGAAAAAAATATTATCCTTCACACAAGCAAGTCACCTTATCTTTGAGTGTTCAAGAAGAGAACAGGGAGGGTCAGAAGGAGAAGCAGACTCCCGGCAAGCAGGTAGCCTGATGTGGGACTTGATCCCAAGACTCCAGGATCAAGACTGGAGCTGAAGGCAGTCACTTAACCAACTGAACCAACCTGGTGCCCCAAATATTTCATGTTACACATATTTACTTCTAAAAGCAGCATATTGTTCATCTATTTTCAAACTAGGTACATATTAGAATCTTCCAAGAAACTTCTAAACATGCTAATACATAAGAATATTTCTAGAAATTCTGATTTAATTTGGTTTGAGATGGTCCCTGGGCATTGGGGGGAAAATCATCCCATGTGGTTTTTAATGTACAGTCAGGTAGAAAACCACAGTAGTATTTTAGTATTAATTTTGGATACTTATAGAGGTCACATATGAAATTAAGTGTAGAGAAGCAGAGAAATATAACAGATTTAGTAGATTGTTGTGAGTATGAGTTTGTGACTATAGGTGTTGGACGTCATGGTATCTGAGACTTTAAAGATGGTTTTAAAAAACACGTTAAGTGGTTAAATTATAGAACTCATAACAATGATCATATAAAACAATAATAATAATAATATTAACAATATTAACTGAGTACCTAAGATGGACAGAGAACATAAAAATATAATTATACTAAAATTATACAAATGGGCGAGTGATACTTGGTATAAAACTTCCAGTAAAATCATTACACAAGAATGCTAAAGTGAGTAATAACACGAATGGGAAACATGGCTTATACTTCATTTGTAACCTCCTTAACAATTTTCAGTACAGTCCTAAGAACTTATATACCTTTATGAATAACATATCTATATTTAACACATTATATTACCATACTACATTGGCTTAATCTTAGATATCCAAAATTGCTTAGTACGTTTTCTCATGACAGTAGGTCAAAATGCAAAATCATCACTTCAATATTAATATCAATTAAAATGATCAATATTTTATCTTTCCACTATCTGAAACATTCACTTCAAACTGATGTTTTATACTCCTAGATTTTTTGTTTATAATAATATTTAGAGATTCACTAAATCTCTAATAAAGAATTTTTAAAAGTTGAAAATACTAAACATTTGTCAGTAGTATTTTGAATGAATTTGAATGAATAAATGAAAAGCATAAAAGCTCTGCTTCTTATTTTTCATATATGAGTATTAGGATTTTTTCAACATTACATTATCTAAAAAAAATCAGAGATGGCTACTAGAGCATCTGAAGATGAATACATTAGGGTGGCAGGAGCTTGGAGCAAACCTACTCTAGTCAATCTATACTTTGTTCTATTTTGTTTGCCCTATGAGCGCTTAACAGTAACGTGATAATACTAGCAAACATTTATGAATTACTGCTATGTGCCAGGCACTATTCTAAGCATGTAACATATATTAGGTCACCTAAGAACTCCATTAATAATGAGGCTTCAGTTTATATTATATGGATCATCATTATTTATAAATTCTAAAAAAATGTTTTTAGGCGAAGTTGATTAGATCCAATTGTCTTCCAGGAAATTTATATCAGAAAACTAAATCACTAATTGCATTTGAAATATGCAGAAATGGTTTGTTGAAGAAAGGAGATTCAAAGATGTTATTCATAATGTGCTAACCCTTTTGATGAATTCAAGAATGACTCTGCATTCTAATCTTTGATCTCCCCGTTTTTCTTTCTCCTTATGTTTTTTTACCACCCCCTCCAATGATTAATCTTCAATAATGAGGCCAAAGTTGACTTCTTATACCTGTTGCATTAGCCATACTACCTACTTTCTAAAATTTCAATGGCATTTTGGATCAGAACCAACCACCAAGTTGATCCTACGTTTTTTAAAAGGGTGCTCTGGCTACCTCAACATACTTTTGCTAACTCCCACCCACTTTTCCATACTCCAGTTCTTTCAAGCTCACTTGTTAACTATCTCCCTCTCTCCCATTATTCCACTGAATTTTCGTAAACTTTCCTCCAGACTCTCCATGGAGGCTAGATATTTTTAAAGCTTGATTTCTAATTATTTCCCTCTTTACCTTAAATGAAAGGGACAATGAAAATCTTCTTTAGTAGAAAAGCTATGTTAGTTTGGATTAACTTCTTTCTTACTAGAAAAGATGCCATGGGTTGAATTGTGTCTCCCCCAGCCCCTTTCCCAAATTTATATATTGAAGCCTTAACCTTACCTTAGCATGTCAGAATGTGACAGTTTTAGATATAGGGTTGTTGCAGTTGTAGTTGATTAAGTAAGTCAAAGCCATATTGGAGTAGGGTGAACCCCCACCCCCATGCAGTAAATGTGCTTATAAAAAGGGGAAACTGGGGGGCGCCTGGGTGGCTCAGTGGGTTAAGCCGCTGCCTTCGGCTCAGGTCATGATCTCAGGGTCCTGGGATTGAGTCCCACATCGGGCTCTCTGCTCCGCAAGGAGCCTGCTTCTCCCTCTCTCTCTCTCTCTGCCTGCCTCTCTATCCACTTATGATCTCTCTCTGTCAAATAAATAAATAAAATCTTAAAAAAAAAAAAGGTGGGAAACTGGGACACATACACATACATGTACACCATATAAACATAAAAGTAGAGATGAGGGTAATGCATCTACAAAACTAGGAATGCCAAAGACTGCTAGCAGATCGTTAGAAGCTGGGAAAGAGGCATAGAAAAGATTCTCCTTGGCAGCCTTCAGAAGAAGCCAACCTTGCTGACACCTTGAACTTAGACTTCTAGCCTCCAGAACTAAGAGACAATACATTTCTGCTTAAGATAGCCACTTTGTGGTACCTTGTTATGTACCCTAGCAAACTGATTTAGAAACCAAATACATAGCTGACTTTACTACAATATCCTTGTACTTCCCTATCTCTTTACATGATGGGGGCTTTGAACCAACTCTCCTTAGAAATAAGTATAATGATAACACTCTAGCACCTACTACAAGGGAGCTGAATAGAAGAGTGAACAAAAAACTGGGTCAAAATGGAGAGACTAGTTTTCTTTCTCAAGTTTTCTTTCTCCCTATTTCTTGTTAATTTGAAGATGTTTTGATTTCACTGTGTTGACTTTCTCATCTATAAAATGGGATAGCAACACCAAGTATTATTGTAAAATAGTAGAGGTAGGGTTAGGAGTCTTGGATCTTGAATCATACAGAGCTAAGTTCCTAGTCAACCTCCTATTCACTGCAGGCATAAATCAGGGAAGTTCTGAGGTGGCCACTTCTTTCAGTATCAGAATTAAATCCCTGACCACAGGTATGGGTTCCAGACTTCAGCTGAACCTTCAGGATAACATCCTCCTATCCATGGCAGTTGGTTCACTGATGGGTGGGAGAACCAAGCCAGGCCAAAAAGCAAGAGTGTAAATGGAGGAGTCATTCTGGAGATAGAGCGTTTTCTTACACTACCCTAATTGAGAAAGTCAACACAAATATCTTCTGACTGCTGGATGTTGGGCAAATCCCTTGACCTCTCTAAGCTTGTTTTCTTTCTTTATTAAAAAAAAAAATGGGGATAATAATAACCAGCTCATAAGACTTTTGTGGGGTATATAGTTTTTAGCACAGTGCCTGAAATGAACTATGATGAGTTATATTATCATTCTGTGTACTTCCCTTGTTGTTCATGTTGGACATCACAAGGAAAAGTGTGTTCTTCCTCTCAGGTGACAGAGTTATTAGTATGTGACTCCAGAGATGCCAGGCATCACTATACCATCACTTAGAGAGAAGCAGCAACAAGAGGAATGGGGGAGATTTGAGAAGAGGTTCTGGAAGAGCCCATCCTCCATCCCATTTCTAAGGTCTTCTTGTTTCCATCTGTGAGCTTTCTGATGTCTGCCATTAACTCTCCTTTTCCCAATTCAGCGAATAGCAGTTGAATTTCTGTGATTCACACACAACTTAATCTCTCTTGGTCTGTTTCCTCATCAATAAAATATGGTCAATAATAGTGTCCATCTCACCGGGTGATGATGCCAATAAGAAAGTTCTTAGCCCAATATATGACACACAACAAGCAACTGATAATAATAATTATTAATCTCACTGTAACTTAAAGTAACTCAGAAAAAAGTAAATATATGTAAAAATAGTTTGGGAAAATTAAGTCTGAAATATATAAAGGCAAGACTGTCTCACAATGATGAAAATTCTTTTTAATGATCTCAAGGGGATTGACTATCAAGTGGTCACTTCTCCTGGACTGAGCTTCTATAGGTTCTGCCCTATACTGATTTGGTAAAAATGGTGCTAATGAAAAAGTTTATTTAGCTATATGCTAAGAATGGGGAAAATAGACTTATACATACATGTAATCAGCTCATGATACCAAAGTCACAGAGGAGTTGTAATTCTCAATGTACTACTTTCTCGGATAGTGAGTTTTGACAGGTTGCTCTATGATTCCAAACGTCATATTTACTCTCAGTCTTCCTCTGGCCACGAGCAGGAAATCTAAAAATAAAGTATAAGCTTCATCTTGAGAAATATTATCCTGTTGATAGCCAACATCCACCCACCACTCCCAGGAAGTGTCCAGAGAATGTAAGCTTAGGAACATTAAGTAAGGGCTTCCAAGTGGAGAAAAAAATGAATAAAGAAAAAACTTTACTGAATGGGAAAAAACAAAAATCCCACTCCATGTTTTGGGTTGAACTAGAATGAACAATGGCAATAGTAATATTTTTTTCTTGTTAAACCTAGACTTTCTCAACCTTTCCTTGATTCTATCTAAATGGTTGCCATCTAAGTGTACAGCTCAGTGCTTGTCAAAGGGAGAAGTTATTTTAAGAATGAAATGTTGTTAACATTTTCTAAAGAAAACACCATCTGGCAAAGGGCTAATGCCATCACTTTCACCTTAAGTTTCAAAAGGCTACTGCGAACATGAATTCCCCCCAATTTTTTAATCTTGGTAACTTAATACATTAACATGCCCTTTGTTATTATTTTTTTCTTTTAAATTTAAAAATATTTTTTAGTATTCAAATTAACTGTGATGGCAACAAGGGAAGTCAGATAATTATTATTTTTAGAAGTTACAATTATAAAAACCTCTATGGCCTTATACAGTAAAAAAGCAGTATGGATAACTGGAAAAACTGAAATAAAACTTTATGTTGATCTATGCTCATAAAAATACTCAGAAAAGCAGTGTAATGATTGGTGTTAGTTGAAATACCTAGGGTTTCAAATTTTCTTCCATTTTGAAAATATGGTTAAGAATCTGAGAGTTTATAGCATTCTTTTTGGTGATATGTTTAATTTCCATAGATTATTTTATTCCCATCTCGCCTGTTAATACTAATTTTTCTATTAATGAATAATACTTTTGCTTTGTTTGTTCCTCTCTTCTCTTATGTATATGGTTGTTTTATTTTTTATTATTTTTTTAAAGATTTTATTTATTTATTTGCCAGAGAGAAATCACAACGAGGCAGACGGGGCGGGGGAGCAGGCTCCCTGCTGAGCAGAGAGCCTGATGCGGGACTTGATCCCAGGACCCTGAGATCATGACCTGAGCCGAAGGCCACGGCTTAACCCACTGAGCCACCCAGGCACCCCTGTATATGGTTGTTTTAAAATATTTTTATTGGGGCACGTGGGTGGCCCGGTTGGTTAAGTGGCTGACTCTTGGTTTCAGTTCAGATCATTATCTCAGGGGCCTGGGATTGAGCCCGTATGGGGCTCCACGATAAGCAGTCAGTCTGCTTGAGAATTCTCTTTTCCTCTGCCTCCACCCCCAACTCATGCTCTCTCTCTCTCTCAAACTAATAAATAAATCTTTTAAAAAAATTTTTACTGGCCTTTTTTGTTCCATGAATACCATAGTTTAAAACAAAGAAATGCTGCCTTCAAAACATTTATTTAAGGTGGAGTGTAAATCTTGAGGAAAAAGAGTTAAGCTCTCTTACTATAATTTTCAGTTTGTAATTACAAGACTGAAAGAGTTAGTATAATACTTTAAACTTGATGAAACAACAAATGTGTTACAAGTTATGTGTTAAATGTATAAAGAACACAACTTTTGCCACAGGGAACAGAAGTCAGAATAAATAGCAGTGTAAAGATTGAAAGTACCTATAGAAATAATGAAATGAGACTGTAACAAAATATCAAGATGTCCTCTCCAATCCTTATTCAGTTAATTTGTCTTCCACATCATGTGTCTGAAATAAACTCAGTTGTTTACATTTCAAGTATTTTGGAGACAGGCATATTTTTGCAAAAATAAAAACCTAAGAAAACTCTTTTTTTGCAGCTTCCCAATATTATAAATAGGCAGGGGATAGTTTAATTAAAACTCTTTATAACGGTTTAAAAAACAAACAAACAACTTTCTCCACTTTTGTCACTCTAGAACCGTGGAAATACCAAAGGTAAAAACTAACAAGAACTGAAAAACCTTAAGTAAATGTAAGCATAATGACAAGAAGAATAATTGCTATTTAAAACAATAATGGTTTTCTAGGGGGTAGAGTTCTATAAAATGGAAGGTCTTCTGATCCTGCAGAGCATATTAAATGGATTGGGTTATGCAATGGTCAGACTGGGAATAGCTACTGGAAATTATTTAGCTGCTGTGCATAAGTGAGATAAATTTGGTGCTCAGAGGGAAGCAGCTGAGGAGGAAAAATGAGAGGGAGAAGAAGGCAGATCAAAAAACCAGTTCTCATGAGTTCCCGTCAGTGTGAATCATCACAGGACAAATTTCAGTCATGGAATAGCCTGAAGAACATAAAAGCCTCAGTGCAATTGGAATTTCTTTACTTTCCTGTTGTAAACATTTCTTATTCTCCCCACGACATTAGTAAAGTCTAATGTCACATGAATACCCTGGTGGGTGTGAATTTGTGGAAATAAAATAAAAGGTCTGGTTTCAGAGAGTGAGGAATAACGTTCTTGATGGCAAAATGACCTATAAAGTGAATGTGGGGCGCCTGGGTGGCTCAGTTGGTTAAGCGGCTGCCTTTGGCTCAGGTCATGATCTCAGGGTCCTGGTATAGAGTCCCACATCAGGCTCCCTGCTCAGCGGGGAGCCTGCTTTTCCCTCTCTCTCTTCTGCTCCCTCTGCTTATGCTTACTCTCTCTTTCGCTGTCTCTCTCTCTCTCTCTCTCTCTCTGTCAAATAAATAAATAAATAAAATCATTTAAAAAATTGCAAAAGTGAGAAGAGTTAGACCAAAGCAAAGACAATGAAATGCAGGACTAGTAAACAAAATAGTGATTACTATGTGCTAAACTTTAAGTGCTGTCCATATGAATATATTTAATTCCCACAACAGTCATAGAGTACGTGTTATTAGAACCTTCATTTGGGGCGCTTGGGTGGTTCAGTCGGTTAAGTGTCCACCTTCAGATCAGGTTATGATCCCAGGGTCCTGGAATTGAGCCCTGCCTCGAGCTCCCTTCTCAGCAAGGAGCCTGCTTTTCCTTTTCCCTCTGCCTGCTGCTCGCCCTACTTGTTATCTCTCTCTCTCTCTCACTGACAAATAAATAAGTAAAATCTTTTAAAAATATGTTTAGAACCTTCATTTAAGAGATGAGAAAACTGAGGCACCAAAAAATTGAATCATTTGCCAAGATTATACCCTTAGTAAGCGGTGGAGCTAAGATCAGAGATCAGTTTGGCTAGCTTAACATGCTTCATTACTATATTACACAATTTTCTTTCTGGCAAGAATTTGCATCCCTTTCCAGAATGCCATGAAATGAGTAGTAACTCCTTTCTCAGTGAAATTAATACTTAGAAGGAGGAGGGATGTGGTATTAACTTTTCTGCACCTTTGCCATTTCTGCCTTTATGTCATTTTAGAAAAGGAGAAGCAAGGAGATGGAGCCCATTCCATTCTCCTCAGTAACAGTGGTCACTCACAGGGGTAGATGTCCCCCTGAGGCATCTGTGAGGGTTTCTTCATTCAATGCCCACACGAGGAGTGGTATTTTCCTCAGGGAGATTAAAAGAATGGGAGGTTCCTGTTTAATCTTTTTTCTATGATTATATTTAGGAATATTTTACAGTTTGTGCTACTACTTACCTACTTACTAAAAATAGATCTTTAATTAAATTCTTTCTTATGGGATGGTGGTGTCCTTGGTTTCGTGTGAGTGATCCCCTACTCCATCTGTGTGACAAATGCATGAAAAATTATTTCTGCTATTGTTTAAAAGAAGGATCATGCACATTAGAGATGGGAGGAGTAGAGAGACTCATGATATTTTGCTAATTAGTACAGACAAGTATATGGATTTAAAAAGAAAAAAAAAAAAAAAAACCTGGAGTAACAGTATTTCTCACTCTATCCAAAGAACACAATACTTCAAGGGCTCACAGTTAGTAAGAAACCTGACTTGTTGACAGCTGGAAATATCCGTGAATGTCGTTCCTATATTCTTTTTACTGCTTAGATAGTGGGGTTTTTTTTTAACACTTAAATGTCAACAAGTTTGATTCCGTGTAAATAGGTTACCTCCACATCAGTCAGTGACAGCAAAATCTCAAGATGTTAGAAGAAAGAGACAAAAGTTGGAAAAGTTTTTCATGTTATTTGTCAAAAGCTCATTTATTCATTGTTCATTCCTAATAACTCATAAACAATATCTCATAAATGCTGGCTGGATTAATCAGATGTCTCATAATTACTTTTACTCTAGTAATGAGTGATTTACTAAAAATATGAGGCCTCCCGGTCACACAGCCCTTGGACTCCATGATGTGAGCTTCTCTTATAAATGAGACCAGTTTATAATGAAGTCCTTTTCTTTGTCAGTAATAAAATCTTGTTGAAAAAAGTTAAGCCATGCACATATCTCGGACTGAATTCTGACTTTGAACAACCTGCCTCGTAAGGAGATGTCACCTAAGACAGTAGCCATCCCACCGCACCCTTCCCCCTTCCCGTGCAATTATTAGCACTGCTACCAAAAACAGCAATAGCACTGCGATGCCTGAACGTACGTGGAAGGGTGATTGTGAAACCATTTTAACCCCATTGCATGTTCAACAGAAATCTGAATCATAATTGGAATAATATCTCCAGGAGGAATAGAAGGGTTGGAAGCAAAATCAAGGTGTGCTGTGAACTACTACAGTCTTTGGCCCTTGGAGAATATTTCTTTCCATACCATAGCACTAGAAAATGTAAATAGGAGAAAAAGCATGGATTGTACATAGATCTGAGAAAAGGGTAATAGGAAAGAGGAGCCAAAGTATTGTGGTTGTAGGTCAAGGCCATTAAGCTTTACAGAAGTCTTAAAAGGAGAGCATGCTCATAAAATTCTTTCTTTCTTCATCATATGTACTTTTCCCTACGTGTCAATGTCACACATATTCCAATGATTTATCAATGGATTCAGAACATTAAGTTATTGTCTTAAAAGTTTATTACTGGTTTCCAACTCATTTTTTTTTTTAATCTTCCTGGAGTGTCTAAAAGAAGTGCTTTTAGCAGATGATCTAATTTTTCAGCACAGAATATCTACTGATGCATAATTTTTCTTTTGTGGCTGTCTGGAGGAATGACTATCCACAAGCAGATAAAGCTAAGAAAATTCATACACCAAGGTAAAGCGTTGACTATTAGAAACATAAATAAAAAAGAAACATTTCTATCATTTTATTAATCAGAAGAATAACTAGTTGGATATCTACATTTTTTGACATAGCCTGTCAAGAGAGATCGGTGGACATTCCAGGTTTGGTTTACAGTGGACTATGCTTTTTTCAGCTTTGTACTGAGATAAAATTGAAAAATAGAATTGTAATATATTTAAAGTGTACAATGTGATGGTTTGATATATATGCAGACATATGAAAGATTCCCATATCAAGGTAATTAACATACATCACTTCACATATATTTATCTTTTATTTTTTCTGGTAAGAACACTTAAATTCTCTCAACAAACTTCAATTATATAAGACAGTGTTATCAATGATAATCATTATGTTATACATTAGATCTCTAGACCTTATTCATCTTATAACTGAAAGTTTGTACCCTTTTGCCACCTGTTTTCCATTTCCTCCTGGCAACCATCAGTCTATTTTTTCGTTTGTTTGTTTCTATGAGTTTACCTTTTGCTTGTTTGATTACTTTTCAGATTCTTCATATAAATGATAGCATAAAATATTTGTCTTTCTCTGCCTGGCTTATTTCATTCAGCATGATGTCCTCTAGCTTCATCCATGTTGTCACAAATGGCAGGATTTCCTTTTTTTTTTTTTTTTTAGGCTGAATAATATTCTACTGTGTGTGTGAGTGTGTGTGTGCATATGTGTGTGTGTGTGTGTATTTCACATTTCCTTTATCAATCTATTTGCCAACGGACACATAGATAGTTTCCATACCATGACTATTATAAATAATGCTGCAATGCACATGGGAGTGCAGATTTCATTTCCTTTAGCTATATACGCAGAAGCGGGATCACTGGATCACATGATTGCTTTATTTTAAATTTCTTGAGGAGCCTTTCCATACTGTTTCCTATAGCGGCTGCACCAATTTACACTCTCACAAAAGTGTACAAGGTTTATTTCTGGGCTCTCTTTTTTGTTCCATTGATCTATGTGTCTGTTTTTATGCTAATACCATACTGTTTTGATAATGATAGCTTTGTAATATAGTTTGAAATTGGGAAGTATGATGCTTCCAACCTTTTTATTTTTTCCTTAAGATTGCATTGGCTATGTGAAGTCTCTTGTGATGCCTTATGAACTTTATATTCTGGAGTTAATTTAATTATGTCTCATGATCCAGGAAAGTCAGTTACTCATATGAGGAGTCCAACATAACCTGAATGACATTTTTACTGCATTTTTCTAAACAAGACTGCCAAACACTTACACGTGCCTGATCTTACTAAGAAATAAGAACCCCATGTCATGATCATATTCTCACTGCTTCTTGTTTTCTCTTTCATGTTAGAGTTGACTGCAGAGCTATCCCTTTAAAATACTCTTTACCAGATAGATTTTGCAGGGAGAAGTGTTGGAGTTCCTCCAGTTTGGGATGTGGTCTCCCCTTCCACAATTCCCCAACTCTGTCAGCACCTCTACCCTGTCTCAACACAGCAAGAAGAGGTAGAGTAAATAGCATCATAAAGCCACAGACTAACATATATTAAACACATGGCTTCATTCAGATCTTCTATCTTGGAATATTTCCAGATAGTGAGAAGAACTTAGACCAAAGAAAAGTGAGAAAGAAGTACACCCTTGCTCATTGGATTAATATATGGTTTCTTTTATCATCTCATCTAGTAATTCCACTTCTGAGTATTTACCACCAAAAGTAAAAGGACTAAATTGAAAGATATGCACCCCTATATTAACTGTAGCATTATTTAAAATAACCAACATATGGGGGTGGCCCAAGTGTCTATTGATCCATGAATAAAGAAGATGTAGTACACACGTGTGCATGTGCACACACACACACACACACACACACACACACACAATGGAGTATTACTTAGCCACAAAAAAAGTATGAAATCTTGCCACTTCTGACAACATGGTTGGACCTGTAGGGGATTATGCTGAGTAAAATAAGTCAGACAGAGAAAGAAAAATACCATATGATTTTACTTATTTCTGGAATCTAAAAAACAAAATAAAACAAAAACAAGCTCATAAGTATAGAGCACAAAGTGTGGGGGTTAGGAGGATGGGTGAAATAGGGGAAAGAGTTTAAGAGATACAATCCTCCATTTATAAAATCAGTAACTCATGGAGATGACAAGGATAGCCCAGGGAACATAGTCAATAATATTGTAATATTGTATGGCCACAGACAGTAACTACACTTACTATGGTGAGCATTAAGCAATGTATAGAATTTTCTCATCACTAGATTGTATACCTGAAATGAATATAACATTGTCTGTCAACTATATTTCAATAATAAAAATTAAAAATAAATTGAAAAGAAATTTAATTCCTAGAATAAATCTTGTTTAGTCATGGAAAAACTAAATACATGAAATATTATTTCTTAATTGTATAGGAAGATAAAAATATGTATAAGTAAATATACTTTATAATTTGACTTTAACATTACCACCATTTTGGTGAACAGCACAAGACAGACAGATCTTAGATTCCTAGTGTTCTAATGACCAATGAACCTCAGAACTGACCTACTTTTAGACATTTTGTTATGTGAAATAATCCGTATCCATACTGATTCAGCCATTTGCAGTTGTATTTTCTGTTACTTTTCACTGGAAACATCCTAGAAAAATGCAGAGATATTATTTCATTTATGCCTTTTTATAGTGCTTGAGTAAATTGAATAAATGGGGATGACAGAGGCGGGGAGTTAGGGAAGACATTAGGAATCTTTGTGAAAAGGACTACTTAGGGGAATTCAGAAACTGCTGATTATAATAGTCCCAGCTTCACAATTTGGCCTAGGATTAGTTTTATTATAAATTTCTGATTCTGTACTGTATAAATGGATGTTAATAGATTGCAAACATCCGTTCCTCCAACAAGGTGATATTTTACCCCCTTTTTTTTTTCCCTACTGCTAAAAGATAGGATTGCTGTCATTGTCACTGTCCTCAAAGTCATATCACAGAGTATTGATAACTAGCTAACATTTTGCTACTGTTAAAATCTGGACATTTAAGGCATTAATTGCTTTTCTTTAAGATGTTCCAGGTAATAGGTAAATCTAGAACTAAAATGCAATATAAAATGATAATATGTGTGCATGTATCTGTATATTTGTATACATACATGCATATGTATGTGTGTGTGTATGAAAACGTATGTCTGAAAAAAACACAATACATATTAAATTACATTTACTTAAAGATAAAACCTATTACATGGACCTATTACATTTACTTAAAGATAAAACCTATTACATGGACCTATTACATGGCTCAGTCTGTTAAGTGCCTAACTTTGGCTTAGGTCGTGATGCCACGGTCCTGGGATGGAACCCCATATCAGACACTCTGCTCAGGGGGGAGCCTGCTTCTCTCTCTCCTTCTGTCACTCCCCCTGCTTGTGCTCTTTCTCCCTTTCTCGCTCTCTGTCATACAAATAAATAAAATCTTTAAAAAAAAACCATAAACCCTATTACAAATTTCTACTTAAATATTTGAAATAACATTTCTTTCAAAATAAATACATACTTAGAATTGATCTTATCTCCAATGAATACAAATAAGTGAGTTACTTACATGACATAAATAGGCAAATGAAATGATTTTAGGTAAATAAGTCACCTGCTCAAAGATAGGGAGGACCCATTTGGAGATTCAGCAATCTGACCTGACCATCCCCAAAGTCAACTGTCCCTTTCATTTGACTGAGTTTGCCTTTGTAAATCATGGGCAGTCATTGTCTTTTTCTTTTTCCTTGAAGAGTGATTTCTTGGACCACTATCCTATCTCCGCTTTTCCTAGACTTGTGCTGCTATCTACTTTAGATCTTATAACAACAACAAAATTGAAGCTAAAGGGTTCCTTTAGGCAAATGAAGCTATTCAAGAGAGTCAGTAATAGGAAGGGCATGTCCAGCCCTCCGTAATTTGTTAATATGCATTGTGCTCAAATGTTCAGATTTGCCGGGTCAGTGTTCCAAATGCTGACTGGAACTAGCATCTAATGTGCATCGTATGCAGGAAGGTCACACTTCAATTTCAGCCCAGGTTTTACATTGTAGTTCCTACTCATAATCTAAATAAACATAGCGTTTCTTAGCTTAAATTTATTTCAGGCATGCTCTCTCCAAAGGATTTAAAAATTAAAATGCCTCCATGACAGAATGGGGATGTTTATCCATTTAAGATGCCTAGAAATATAAGGAGGAATCATCTTTCTTCTCTGTGCAATACAATTTTTGAATAACAGTTTTTGAGAAGATCATTTTGAACTATATTTAACAAGTAGCTTGTTTCAGCTTCCATATTAGCTTGATTTACCATCTGCAGAATTACCAATAACATGATGCATTTATTACCCGTAAAAGCTATTAGCAGGTCATTTTGTTCAGTTCATCATATGTGTCTTGAGACACAATCTGGCGTCTAACAGATTTTCATACATTGATGTCGCAGAGAATCAGACTGTTCTTTAATTGATTGTTTCTTGCTAGACTCCTTTTGATTAAAACAGGTTATGCTATTTGCTTTTAGTTCTACATTTCTCCACTTCAAAGTCTGGCCACAGAAAGCAGAAATTATTCTCATTTCTCTGGATTCTTTTAATTCAAAGTGAATGTATATATTTAAAAGTTGGCCATAATCAAGGGCTTTAAAAATGGCTTCGGTTTTCCCAATCTAGGACTCCCTCAACAAGAATACAATCCTCACCAGGTCTTTAAAAAAACGAATTTATCTTTTCCTGCCAAGTCATCGAATTTTGAACCTCAGAACCTCAAGTGAGTACAGATCACAGGGACCAAAGGGAACAGGAAGGGCTCCCTCAAAGCTCTCTTTCCCTCACAATTTGCACAGACCCAGACAAGCAAAGCTGAATCGTGGTGATAGTGTTATATCCTTCTCCAGAGGGAAAAGAAAAAAGGGTCTTTTGCTAAACTGGTTTCAGAAGGCCTAACTCATATTGTTCATTTAAGCAAAGAGATTGGTACGCTCCTGAGACACCCCATCCCCTCCCCCCTCAGCCCCCCCAACCAAAAAAGAAAACTCCAAAAGCTATGTGAACTCTGCAGGGATAAGGTCGGTGGGCCTGTCTCAGGCCTTCTATCCACATTCCCCACACAGTTAACACCGTAAAAATGAAAGGGCTGCAATCAGATCAGTACTCATCAATAGGAACGAGTAGCAGCTTCCAGGCTCAAAACAAGAGCCTAATTCAGCATTCAAAAGGTTTTTGTTTGCCTAATGTCAGAAACAAACATAAAACTTTCTACCATGTGACATCCATGACACTAGGAGAGAGCAGTCACCCTTCCCTTAGGCTTCTGTCTGCCACAGACAAAAGCTATCAATAGATTCTTTGTATTCCCCCTCAGCTTTCTGTCTTCATTGATGAGCCAGTCAATCATTCCCAATTGTCATCAGCTCTTTCCAGGTGAAATTCCCAAGTTCCCGATCACAGACCCCCCAAGTCCCAGGATGTACTGGTTCACGAAATGATATCCTGGCCGATACCCTTCTTAGCAGATCAGAAATGTTATCAGGAAACAGAAATATTTTTAATACTCATCTGAAAATTTCCTAGTGCTTTCCATGTTGTTTACATAACACTTTGTGAAATACTTGCTATTTTCAACTGTTTTGGGCAACCAGAAATATGTAAGTGTACGAAACTGACTTTGTCATTTTAGCACAAACTAACTCCTTAAAATTTACATTAGATTTATACAAAGTGTAGCTGCCTGGGGATTCGAAAGGATTTTTAGTGACTTAAGTTGAAAGCCACTATTCAGAATCAGTGGTGCATTGAGGAAAATTATGTAAGTTATGTCTTTAGAAATTACTTTTACTCTAGAATTTATTTAAAATTGAGTGTGCCGATCATTTAAAATATTGCACTAAATTTAATAGAAAAATCTCTTGGTGGATGTTTAGTGTAAATTGAAAAGCTTAAATGGCTTAAAAATAGCTTTGAAACATTATGTAGACACACGAGGCAGTTATCATGTTTAAATGATGGGAGTTTAATGGTCTTCTCATACATTAACCCTACACTCTGACGGTGAGGAATGCCTCATCTTACTCTAGAAATGGATAAAAATAAACACTTAGATTTAGTAAATCTGATGATTTATTTAGCATCTCTTTACCTATTTGTAATATTTTTGAAATTTAATGAGGTGAATTTTTGTGGCCCAGAGTTCATTAGCTACAGAGCAACCTTCAAACATATAATAGTAGACACATGGGACAACTGACTGAGGTACAGTCCTGTCTCCTTTCACGAGAAGCCCCATTTTGTATGACTATGAAATTAAAAAACAAAAACAAAACAGCAACAATAGCAGCAACAAGAAACACTGCTATTTTATGTGACAGAATCTTTTAAAAAATAGCACTAACAAATAGTATTTGTTAGTTGATTTCTAAGGAATAAGTATATCCTACTCGTGATACTATACTGATGTCAGAAGCAATAGAAATGGCTAAAATGTGCCATTATTTGACTTAGAATGTGAAATAAGTCACATTTTTTCAATGACTCCTTTACAGAGAGTTATATTACAGACACGTTTGCTTCTAGCAAGAATCGTATGACACAGTTCATATTTAAAACCAATGTGGGCTACTAACTGAATGGGTTTAAAGAGAATTTTAAAAAAAATGGTTAGTTTCTCTAGGTGAAAATATGAACTTTTGCCAGAATTCCTTTGAGAGCGAGTGGGGAAAAAATGAAAGCAACATTCTTTGAAGTACTCTTCAATGTTATCTGGTCTAATCCAAACAGCAAAGTTATAAAATCTGTAGATTTCATTCACCAGCTCTGTATCAGTCCCTCATGTTGATAAGAAGGATTGGACAAATATAGTAAAATAGCAGTTGTATCCTGAATTGTTCCCTCCGACATATGAAATAATAGATTCTTTTATTATTATTAATAACATCTTGAACAGAATTTCTATGCAGGTACTTATGTTATAAAAGGTAATACATCATAATTTTATTTTATTCTATGGCTTCCTTAGTAGGGAAGAATGAGATCAAGTAAGTTGTCTTAAATCCTAACTTATTGTACCTTGGATAGGCCTCTATCTCTAGCTTTGGTGGGATACTCTATCATAAATAGTTTCTAGGGATTTTAACATTATTTGATAAAGAAGATATTATTAGGGGCACCTGGGTGGCTCAGATGGTTAAGTGTCTGCCTTTCGCTCAGGTCATGATCATCAGGTCCTGAGATCGAGCCCTGTGTTGAGCTCCCTGCTTGGTGAGGAATTTGCTTCTCCCTCTCCCTCTGCCTCTCACCCTTGCTCATGCTCTCTCTCTCTGTCTCAAATGAACAAATTTTTTAAAAATCCTTTTAAAAAGAAGATATTATTATTCTCATTTTTATAAAAAGAAACTGAGGATTTAAGATACAGTTACTTTTTTTTAATTAAAAAGAAAAAAAGACAAGCCTCTTCCTTCTTCAGTAGTTTGCTTTATTCTCATAGTGGGAATCAAAATCTATTTCATTTTATGAATACAGGGGATTGAGTAAGGGCTGAGTACCTAGTATGATTTCTTCTGTTCTTTGGAAATGATATTCTTTTAGAAGAAAACTGAGACAGGCATCACTCTTTCTCTTAACTACCTGCTTACATTTCTTTTCCTTTTACCCTGTATTCTATGCTGTGAAAGCATAGACCTCTCCATGCCAACCATTATTATAGCAACTAGAGGTAAGTCATCCTAACAGGTGCTTCATTGGCCCTAGAATGGTACAATGGAAAAACACTAAGCAGGGGATACGAGGACATGGAGATTGGTTTTCACCATCAAAGTTCTAAGTTAATGTGTGCCTGAGGGTTCACTTATTCATAATCATATTAACAATTGAATGCTTGAATATATGACATACACATTGCTCTACAGTTTTTGATTTTTTATCTTATTTAATTATTACTATAAGCCTATGAGATATACAATTCATATATATATACATATATTTATATAATCATCCCCATCTTATAGATAATAAAACGAAGTCCACAGAAGTTAAGAAAATGAAAGTGAAGATTTGAATTAGGCTCCAGAGACTTTCCATTGACCATTATGCCCATTCCAACATCCTCACGTCTGCATAATGAAGAAGTTAGACAGGTATACTCTTGAAGTTCCTTCTCCTCTTCCTCCTCCCCCTCCTCACCTTCCTCCTCCTCCTACCTTTTTTTTTCCTCTTCTTCTTCTTCTTTTTTTACATTGTGTGATTACTCCAGAATCTTTCTTCACTCTCAATTAAACTTTCACCTGTTCATCTGATCATTTTCTTCTCTATTCACTTACGCAATCCACATTTGATCAAGACATAAGATCGTGTTCTTGTTCTATCTCTTTTGCCCTCTGTCTCTCTTTATATATACATATATAACATACCTACTGCAAATAGTTAAAATCAACTGTATGCATACACACGTATGTGTGTGCACCCACACACTCACAGTTGATTCTTACTATTCTCAGTAGTCATGTTTATAAAGTCACTGCAAAATTGAATTAGCAAATACTGAATCATTGCTCCTAAGGGAAATATGGGGCTAGGTTCCTGTGAGCCTCTGGTTACATTTTTGTCAAGAGATCAATACACAACCTTGTTTTGTAAGTTTTACTCTCTAAAGACACTTTGTTTAATGTAGATTGTTGATCTATTAACATTGAACTTGCAATCAACAGTATTATAACTCATGGCTGGATGAAGTTTATCTAATACCTATATTTTCTATGCAAGGCACATCACAGCCTGCTTGTTCTTAGGGCACTTCAGTCTTATGCTTTGGGACCATTATAAATAGTCACCAACAGAAAGCACAAAAATTCAAAACACAACATTAAATATACTACAAACAGGATACTTGTTTACAAGATGAGACCTGAAACAAGAAGGCAGAGCTTCACCTTATTCTCATCTGAGAATGTGAGTGCCTAGCAACTCAAATATTTCACTGCTCTGCACACGTGCATGTCCACGAATTATCATGAAAGTGTCTACAATAAGTGTTACTGGTTATGCAAATTCACAAATGCAGAATCCATAGCTAATGAGAATGGAGTGTGTGTGAGTGTATCTTCACCTCTGATTATGCTTTTCTGCCTTTCTCTTTTCCCACTTTCGATTACCCTCTCTTTTATCTTCTCTGGATAAAAACAAATAAGTAAAAAATTTTAAAATTATTTTCCACCTTGTTTCTCCAATCTTATTTTCTTTGGCTTTTTAGAAACTTCAAGGTTATTCTACACACACACACACACACACACACACACACACACACACCTTTTATTCCAAATCAATTCAGCACATATCTATATTAACCATGTTGTGGCTGATTATGAAATATAATTATTTTATATTATATGATGTTCGTTTGACAAATGATCTTTAAAATATACCTAATATCTCAACAGAGAATCTAACACAGGTCCAGGAATTCTTATGTTTTCTTTTTTTGTCCCTGACCTTTATATCACCTCATACTATACAGGGGCAGAATGTCTCTATTCCTGATTTTTTTTAAAGCTTCAAATTACTTGCATTTAATTTAGCAATCTGTTCTTCATTGGAGAGTAGTTGAATTTACAAAAGCAATTACACCAGTTTCCTGTGACTTTGAAGGATATATATAGTTGTGTTAATAAAGTAGAAGAAGAGAATGTGGATTGCTGGTGATTTTCCAGTGGAAAAAAACAATTGTCGTCATCTGTGTAGCATTAATTGCTACATAGGGTAGGAGATTAATATTTTTAACATTTTAAGTGGTTTTGCATAAATGTTAGCAATAAGCAAGCCATTTCATGTCTTATTGGTTTGCATTTTTAATAATATTGGAATGTTAGCCTTCCCATAAAGGGAACATTGCAACAAAACTGAAATAGTGTTTCAACCTTGCTAGTTATGTGCAAACTGACCCCGAGTACCCCCTTTGGGGAACACTCAAAGACAATGGTACTGTTGAAAACATAAAAAGAGGAGGAGGTAATTTATTTTTAATTTTTCTTACATTTGTGAATTTAGTGTCATGAGAGGCTAACAGCACTGGCCAAGGACTCTGCGGAATAGATGTCACAAAGACTTTCTATATCTTTGCTTTATTATGTTAAACTTGGCCTTCTTTTAAAAGCTGATCATTAAGTTGGTAAAATTACACCAAAATATAAATTGGTATATTCACTGGTACAAAAAGAAAACTCTACCAGAATCTTCCTTACTATTTAAAATGGAGAAAGAATCTGAAAATGCAGTGATTGCAATTCATTTATTCCTCAATGATTTTTGAGCTCCTGGGGTATATGAGGCCCTGTCTCAGAAATGGGAATACAGAGCGAACAGGACAAAGAGGGCTCCTTCTCTGAAGGTTACATTCCGCATGCATAGGGGTGGTTGTGGTACAATTGACCATAAAATAAATAAGTACAATATTTTCAGATAATGCTAGAAAAAAAATTAAAAACATGATGGTACTTTAGAGAATGTTTAAACAGCAAGGACCAGAAAGGCCTCTCTGAGAAGGTGGCATTTATCCTGCTAGCTGAATGAGAAGAAATCATCTTTTTATTTAAAGATATCAGGGAACGATTTCCATGCAGTGGCAACAGCAGATCTAAGTGTCTGCTGTGGTTTTGGGCTTCAAGTGTGAAGAGCAGGAAGCCTTTCTGAAATGGAGCAGGGAGCAATGTGAGATGCGGTCGGAAGGGCCAAAGCCAGATCACAGAGGGATTTTACACCCCTGGAGAAGACACTGGGCCTTATTCTAAGTGCAGTGGGAAGTCACTAGCCAGTGGGAGGGTATAAGGAGGAGAAAGGCATAATAAAAAAAAGGTATTCATAAAATGCAACCTGACTGTGAAGAGAGTGGACAGCAGGAAGGCTTGTGGGAGAAGAGTGGGTGAAAGAATTGGTAAAATCTTACTCATTATTTTAAATCCCAGTCAGACGGAAGCAGAGACATTTGTTCCTTCTATGTTCCCAGAGTGTTTTTTAAAAATGCACATTCGTGATTGTTGAACATAGGTATATCTCTCTTGCACCGAGCTGAGGAAAGCCTGGACAACAGCTCAACGCCCTTGTTTCTAACACAGAACCCACAGCAAAGCTGATTCTCTGTCAACACTTGCTAAATCGAAGTGAACGAAATGAAGACAATGATCCACTTCAGTCTGAATTTACTGAATATAGTATTTCCCCCTTATCAGTGATCTTAACTTTCTATGATTCAGTTACCTATCATCTACCACGGAAGCAAACGATCTTTCTTCTAACATACCATCAGCAGGTCAATAGGAGCCTAAAGTTAAGTCACAATGCATCCACTGAGGATCTTGGAACACAACTCCCATGGATAATGGGGAACTATTGTAAGAATACATAATAATAATAATAAAATACTAAAATAATAGGTAACTGATGGTTGAAACCAAAGAGAGATCTCTTCAGATGTAGATGGAATTTCCTAATATTATTGAAAGCCATCTAATTGTTACATTAAATGCCAAATGAATTCTTGAACACATTGTAGAAGAATCCCAGATTCTCTAATTTGTATTCCTATTAAGTATTAGTTTGAAATAAAACTATTTCTTGATTTATATTTAGATAGTATGAGCATCTGTTTCTTGAGCCTCATATCAATAGATGTCAAGGCTCACTCATCATTGGCTTTCATTTAAAAATTTTCTTTTCCTATGATAAGAGGTAATTTCGTTCATTGAATCTGAAGAAGTCGCTTTGTGCAAAGCTTGGTTTGATCATCATGGTATTCAGGTACTTTCATCAACAAACATACATTACCTTCCACCCTCTGTACCTAAATTTATGAATTCCTATTATAAGCTATGAAATGAAAAATTCAGAAGTCCAAGTGTTAGAAATTATTCAGAAGGTTTTCAACACAGAACTTTTTATTTTTATCTTTTCTGAAAATAATTTTAAGTAAAAAACAGATATTGCTCTTCTGATTTCTCTTTGATGGAGTTTCTTTTGTTTTTAAAGACAAGGCAGCTGAAATCTCATTTCTTGGTAAGAACATGCAAAATCAAAGGTTCAGGCATGACCAAGTTCCATGGCATGACCTGATGTCTGCTTCCAAGAGGCGAGGAGGACTGACCCCCTCTTTGAAAACCTAATTAAATTGATAGTGATGACATCTAATTATAACTTTTTCCCCTTATTTAGGGCACTAAGAAGTGTGCTTCATTCATTCTCTAATAGAATTACCACCAACTATACAAGTATATTGCATGACTTATTTCTCTATAGCAAAACTTAAAATATGTACATTTTGTAAAATACTCCTTATATACATACCTTTCTTTGGTGCATTTGTAACGAATCATCAGGTTCTCAAAGAACTATACCGTAGAAGTCCCACAGTCAGTTTATCCACCTCATCATTTCCTGATGAAGGAAAAATCATCATATGATAAATGCCCCCCCAAAATGGTCTTCTATTTAGTGTATCTCCAACCAAGGTCTTTTGGCACATGAAAGGATATATAATATATAAGATATGACATGTGATCTCATGAAGGGCAATTTGATTTGTGACTATCTCCTTTTAATGTGCTTATTTATAAGTTACCTTATAAAAACTCAACATTATACTGTTAACTTCAAATGATGGATGGCTTACAAAAACTTTAGCATATCTTCCTTGTTGAAATATCTTGGGCATTGATGGCATAATTTCTGTCCTGAAGCTGGAGCTGGGCTATGTTAATTTAATATCCAGTTTTTATCAAGGTTATAAGGAGGGAGGTGGAGCTTTTTAATGTTAATTAGTGCTATGTGTATGAAAATGAACAATAAACTTAGCAAACAGGTCACTTTTTTTATGCCTCTGAGTAAAGATGAGCTGATACAGTTTCTGGGGAATTCTAATGCTGATGTTGTGAAGTTCCCCTGTTTGTCGGTACAAAATCTAAGAGGAATCAAAAAAAAGAAACTTTCCCTTTTGCATTTAGGGAATACACAGCACTAGAAGCTGAATCAGATTAAGTAGGATATTTAAAGAATAATTAATTCTGTATTTAAGGAATATAAAGTATTCTCAAGTTCATGATACTGTTATACGCTAATTAACACAGTTCTTGTGACCAGTGACAACTCCAGAATATTTGTGCAGAAGGGCTTTTGAAGCTGCATTTAAATAGCAGGAAATGTGCCTTTTAGTAGGCTAATTTAGAGTTTGGTTGGTAAGTGGAAGTGGGTCGGTATATTAATCAGGGTTCTCTAGAGAAACAGATTCAAATACATCTATACGTGCGTGTGTGTGTGTGTGTGTGTGTGTGGAGAGAGAGAGAGACAGAGAGAGATTTATTATAAAGAATTGGCTTACGTGGTTAGAGAAGCTGAGAAGTCCCAAGATCTACAGGCTGGAGACTATGGAGACCCAAACCAGCAGTGTATTTCAATTCCAGTTCGAAAGACCTGAGAAACAAGGAAAGTAATGGTTTAGTTTCAGTCTGAGTCTGGGTCTGAGCCCAAAGGCAGAAGACCAATGTCCCAACTTGAAGACACTCAAGCAGAGAGTGAATTCTCCCTTCTCCAGCCTTTTTGTTCAATTCAGGCCTTTGGTGGATTGGGTGAGGGTTTCCCACACTGGGGAGGACAATCTGCTTTACTTAAGCAACAAATTGAAATGTTAATCACAGCTAGGAACACCCTCATAGACAACCAGAATAATGTTTAATCAAATATCCCAGTGCCCAGTTAAGCTGACACACCAAATTAACCATAAAAGTGGAATCTCATGAAAATTATGCCCCCTTGCTATTCTCATGACTCTGGTAAGTGGAATCATTTAATCTCCCTAAACCATAGTCCTCTCATCTGTAAAATGGGTATAATACAGCAAACCCTGTCATAATTCTGTAAGTGGGATTCCAAAAAAAAAAAAAAAAAATCAGTTATGTAAACTGCAGGGCTATATTCTTATAGAGGTTATAAAATGGCTGCTAAGCCAAAGCAGCTGACTGACTGGGAATTCCAAGGTCTGAGTAGCAGCTGCCAATGATATTAGATAAGAATTTGTGGTATCATGGAATTTTACTATAAACGTAATTGTTTCATACAGTTGTTTGGAAGACTGGATGACATGATGCATACAAAACCCTTAACAGAATAGCCCGCACAGATCAAATTTATTAACACAAATTGTAATCTGTCTTTCTTTATCTCCTTCCCTCTTCCTCTTCCTTCTCCTCCTCCTGCTACTTATCTTCTGATTCTTATCCTTCTACAAGAACATGAACCAACATCCAATACTCTTGATCATTCAGGCATTCTATGACCAAACTAAGGTGAGTTTGCTCCTTGGGAAATCACAGATAGACTACACGGGTTGAGCTGTGGGACAAAGGAAACTTTACTTGCAGCAAATAAGAAGATCACAAAGAATACCTTCTAAAGCCATGACATTCTGAGCAAGAGTGGATGGGTTCCTTTTATCTAGTATTAGAATGGATATGCAGATAAGAGAGCCTTGTGTTCATAAGGAGAGGAGGACATAAGGTGGCACATGCCCCTTAAGGAAAGATGTCTATACATACATTGTATATTATGTAAATGAGGCTCATGCTCCTCCTTGGTTACTCCATGGGTCACATCATGGTCCATCTGCACAGGCGTGAGTCAGGGGTTAAATTTGAACTTGTCTGGGTGGTCTGGGCCTCCACTTCTTTGTCCAAGCAGTCACCATTGCTTGAGTGGTAGTTTTGGTTTCCATCGCAGGATATTATGCCCCTCAGATCCTTATCATGAGTTAAAAGATAAACTGGAAAGAAGAGTTTCACAAAAACATTGGAGAAAAGTTGGTGGCTACAGACAGGTGAGCAGAAAAATTAGGTCTTGGAGCCTAGGTGGTGGTAATTAGAAACATCTTATCGCTTGGTTTTCCATAACACCATATTCTGATCAGTGTTCTTTTAGAGGTCTGATGTTTCCTTCTCTGTCTCTTTAGAAGACTTCTTTCCTTGCACTGTCCTTTGGTTGATATTATTCCCCAGGATCCCACTCTTAGACCACACCTAAACCTACTCTGTATACTCTCTGAGTGAGCTCTCAAAGCTCGTGGTTTCAAGTACCACTTATGTGCTGGCCAGTGTTCCCAGCCAAGATTCATTCCTTCAGCATATCTAAAAGTGAACTAAAATTTATAGTCTTCTCAAGCCTTAATTCTTTTATATACCCCTGTTCCTCTTTGCCAATTACCCACCAAGCCTTACTTTTTTTTCAATCTGTAACTTCCTCTCAACCATTGCTGTAGCTGCCCAAATTTGAGCCCTTATCTTCTCTTTACCAGGCATGATAGCAACCCAGCTAAAGGGAAAACTTAAACATGCACTCTTCTGCTTGACATATTTCAATGACAGCATCAAAGCTCTTCAACCTGATGTGTAGGTCTCCCTTTATGTGGCTTCTGTCCACCTCTCCAGCCTCTCTTCCCAGCACTCCATGCCAGGCATTTCATGATTCATCAGCATTTAATTTCTTACCGTTTTATTACTCCACCAAGCACTTGCTCCTCTTACCCACTCTGCTCAAAAGATTCCCTTTTCTAACATGACCTTGGCTTAACTAACTCCCATTAAATTTGAGGATAGATAAGAAGTCATCCTTCAGATTTTCCAGATACCTCCAGCCTGGTGAAGGTGCTCTTTTTTAGGGGGCCAAGAAACACTTACTTAGTTGCTAATTCATCTAGTTGCCCTACTGTCTTAATCAGCTCAGAACAAAATCCCATAAACTCAGTAGCTACCAGTGAAGAATCTATTTCTCACAGTTCCGGAAGCTGACAAGTCTAAGATTAAGGGGATGGCTAATTTGGTGTCCGGTGAGAGCCCTCTTCCTAGTTGTAGCTTGTCAACTTTTTATTGTATTCTCATATGGAGGAGAGCAAAGAAAGCCAGAGCAAGCTCTTATGTCTCTTCTTATACAAGCACAAATCCTATTCATGGCAGCTTGACTCTCATGATCTACTTATCTCTGTAGGCCCCACATCCTAATGCAACATTGTGCGTTAGGATTTTAGCATATGAATGTGGGGTGGGGAAAACACAAACATTCAGTCCATAACACCCAGTAAACAGCAGTTGCTTTACTGGGGGAAAGAACTCATTCTCATTCATCATATATTGCACTAGTCTGTAGTGCACTATATATGGGATGGTTAGTAAATGTTTTTGGTGGTGTTAATGAAATTAATGCAAAGTGAATTCCAAATTGTCCAGTGATCCCCTTGACCTATAAAGCATAACTGGATTAGGGAAAAGATTATTCCAAGCTTTCAGAAGTTGACCTGTTAAATTGTCCACCAATATTCTCAGAAGCTTCAAAGACAGATAAGTGCAACATAATTAATAATAATAATAATTAAAAATATATATGCTTAATAAGCACATGTTTATACAAATATATTAGACAAATTATATACTGCAATGATTTATAAACAATTTCCTATAATTATTATGAGATTGGTATTTTGTCTATGCTCAAAAATTAAGAAATTAATTTCTGCTTAATCTCCTAAGGACACCTCTAACAAGTCAGTGCATCACTCAGACTTAAAGCTTAAAGACTGTAAAATGTGGTGCTCAATTCATTTTGATTCAATTCAATTCATTTCAAGAAATATTTATGAAATAACTGCTTTGTGCAAGAGCTGAGTTAGATCTCTTTATGGACATAATGATAATTAAAATATAGTCTCTGACCTTGAGGGGGATACATTATGGTAAGGATGTTTAGACAAGTTTATAGACATCTATAGTATAAGTATAAAAATAACATGTCATAGAGAATCAGAGGGAGCAGACAAAATTAGTAGGATTAAGAAGGACTTTAAAAGGAGGAGCTATGATAAATTCCTAAGAGCAAGGCAGATCAAAGAAGACTCAGTTTATTATTTTGATTTTTATTTTGGGTTAATAAATATGGAAGCCATAGACAAAACACATCTTAATTTTGTGTAGTGGTAACAGACCCAGATTTTAACTCTGTTTTTATGGGTTGTGTGATTTGAGAAAGTAACTGTTTCCGAGTTTCAATTTCCTAATTTTTAGAGTGATGAAAATATTATCTGCTTTAAAGTTTCATTGTGATGAATCCAAATGAATGCACTTAGCACTTGGGAGGCATGAGGATTGGATAAGTGTTTTAGTATTTGGTTGAATTATATCTCAGATCATTTATTAATGGATTGGCTTCAGTCTAAAGGAAAGTATCAAATAGTTTGCCATAAATGGATTTATTTTGCTTTACATTTTTAAAAAATATTTAATTTATTTATTTGTTTGACAGAAAGAGAGAGAAAAAACAGGGGGAGCAGCAGAGGGAGAGGGAGAAGCAGGCTCCCTGCTAAGGAGGGAGCCAGATACGGGGTTTGATCCCAGGACCCTGGGATCATGGCCTGAGCCAAAAGCAGATGCTTAACTGACAGAGCCACCCAGTGCCCCTTGTTCTACATTTTTATTGTCATTTGTATTGAAGACACAGAGATTTTTGGTTAAGAAGTGTGTTGACAACAAAAATGATTACTAGCAAATTGGTTCCCAAAATTTTAGAACTGGAAAGGATCTTATATACCATTTGTTCAGCATGCTGGATTAAGAGCTAAGGAAACAGTTTATTTAAAAAAAAAAATCTTCATTTCACTTCCTGTAAGCCAATAATAAATCTTTACCGTGAATTTAAGGAAATATTTTGTATTCATTATAAGATGCAATTATCTTTATTCAGTTTTTCAATATCTACACCATCACAGGAGAACTGGGTACCACATTTTCAGAAGGAACTGACAAGCTCAGGACACCCAACAGAAACCATCATGATGGTAAAGGTCCTGGAAAATGGTCACTGACCCTGCTGAAGAAACTGAAGTTGTTTAGCATGAAGAAAACAAATTCATGTAGATAAAACACCTTTCCTTATGTATTTTAATAGTAAGTATGTGGCAAATCTTCCACACTTCTTCAGAAGAAAGTTCCTGTAATTAGAAGACATAATAAAAGGGATATTTTTAATTTGTAATAAGGATAAAGCATCTAAACATTAAAGAAGTTTAAGTTATCTGTCTTATAAAGTCATTGAACTAGACTATCTACTAAAATACCTTTCAATTTCTTAACAACCTAAATTTCTCTGAATTTTTAAAATTGATTAAGTATGGCATTAATTATTCTCAATGCAGAGGACTTAATTTATTTATTGTTCTCTGTTCTTACATTTCCAGTATGATTTAACCAACATAAATATCACTTACACATTATCTTTAAAGAATTTTTTTATCTGGCAAATTTCCTTAAAGGGTCTAGTTGTATTTGAATTAGATTGATTTCTCAATGATCAGCTGGTAGCTCTCCCTTTGTCCTTTTTATGTCTAAAATAGAGGTTATTCTTTTATTTTCTGTACTGTAATATCATACTGTGGAAGGGCAAATGTAAATATCAACAATCTACTTTTCTAAATGAATATTATGAAAATTTTAGAAATTGCATGTCATTTGTATTTTCAATGGAGAAATTAATTCTATTTTGGTTACCAGTGAGATGAAATGGACAAGAAATGTCAGGAAACAGATTAGATAGGAATTATCTTAGTTATAAAACATAGTATTAGAAATGGAAATAAGTAAAGAAGACCAAATCTAGGGAATGTGGAAAGAAATAAAATTTTCAATAAAAATGAACACTGACATTATTTATAGAAGAAAACTGAAAAATATTGATATTATTTTCCAAAAACTGACAATCTCAGAGAGTCAGAAATTTTGAGTTTTGATGTTAATACTATAAATTATGGAGTAACCATGAATGAGTTGGATAAATATCTCTGAACATTTTCCTTATGTAAGGTGAAGAAAATGAAGTAACCCAGGGCTATCAGGTGACTCCACAAATAATTACAGTCAAGTATTTTATCAAGAAAATTTATATATCCTACCTTCTAAATTAATTTTGTGCAGAGAATGAGTTTTATTTTTTAAAAAGAAAGAAAAATCTAGGCTTTTATATGAGTGCTTCATTTTACACTGTCAAGTTGGTTTGGCTATTTGTCAGAGAATCCTCTGAGACATTATATCTCATATCAGAGCTGTCTTGGAGAATAATTGTTTGCTTTGGGGTCTTATGGCAGTAATTCTAAAATCTCTGGAGGCAAGGTTACTTACAGAATAAGGTGAGAAAATTTGGGGCATTGCTAAAAACAAAGACAGTATCTTCAAGTAAGTTTTTGGAAACACACCTAGTATTTGTTATAAAATGTATAGTCAGTCAACATCAAAAGCCGCCATCAAATTTTATATGAATTGATAGCTAATTGCGGCGAGAAGAAACAGAAAGAATATCTACAACAATAAGGCTCAGATGATATTGCACATTTAACTTGACATATATCTTGAAATCAAAATAAAAGTAAAAATGGTATCTTTAATATAGCACTGAGCACAAAACCAAGTACTCCTCTGGTACTCACTAAATGTTAGTTGAATGGAGGCCTTAATTGATCAATCATACCAGGAGTCAATAAATGGGTCAATGTTAGAACAGTAACAGTTCTATGTTACTATGCTATTACTATTGCTATGACAAATGTTATAATTACTTGGGAAGGACAAACAGAGGGTTTGAAATTTTTCATTTGATGATCAGTAATATATATTTTTATAATCAGTAAAAACTGTAAGAGAAAAGGTCATTATCATTCAGAGAAACCACTACTATTAGCTGTTTCCTATACAATGTTGATCTCAATTTGAGACCATCAGAAAATCTTTAAAGCAAAAGGAAATTCATTAGAAAATGTTGTAAAGCAAAAAAAAAAAAAAATTGAAGATACGTTCATGTTGGCTTACTGATAATTAAACTAAACATGCCAATTATCAAAGGCAACTTATGATCAGGTTTCAAAACAAAAAGTCTGTCTAATTTTGTCATATTTCAGTTTCCTCTAAGCCCGTGTAAGAACAGACTCTGTCTCTAGTAGGAGCAGATCTTCTACTTAGTGAAAATCAATAGAATGTAAAGCACTCTGTGTATCACAAAGAAACTGATCCTTAATCACTGAAATTGGCCTTACAAGGAGAATATATATTTTACCAACTAATTTAAAAAATAATTAGGTAGACATGAATTAGGAATCCCCCTTTAAATTTAGGGTTTGACTCCAACCCTGCTCCCACCCAATAAAAGTCCAGGAACAAACTGAACATAGTTTTCAAAGACAAAGGATATACAAATCACAATCTCTTAATATAAGCTTCTGCACTTACTAATGCAGGTGCAACCACCTATTTTACAAGATACTTATTAATGAATGTAGAAGAGCAGGATAAAGTGATGAGAGTTTAATTTATTTTGGAAGTAATGGTTTGTACAGTAATTATCGAGAAGCAGCCACTTGTCAAATGGAATCAGTAACAAGTGCAGTTGGGAGAGGTTTTCTGGTACACAGGCATTGTGAAATGTCTTACTTTGCAATGAGAATAGACTCTCTGACAATAGTTTATTTTACTTATAAAAAAATATGAAGCAGATTAAAATTGATAAATTGTACATACTAGCATGTTTGTAAAGACTGATTTTATTCTAATCCTGGTTTTTTTTTTTTTTTTTTTTGCTTATGACAAGATA
The DNA here is from genome assembly GCF_922984935.1 of Meles meles. Taxonomy (NCBI): domain Eukaryota; kingdom Metazoa; phylum Chordata; class Mammalia; order Carnivora; family Mustelidae; genus Meles; species Meles meles. Next base: position 61,375,031 of record NC_060074.1, on the reverse strand, counting down.
TACACAAGTTCTCAAAGACAGATAGATAACATTTACTATTTTAACTTTATTCAATGTTCCATTCACCCTTATCCTTATAATACTTGACCTTGGTCTGGAAATGCTGACTCAGTTCTGTGGGCAAGAAGGAGAGAGTCACAGTCTATAGTCAACAGTCTATAGTCACAGGGTATTTTTAGGGAGGCAGCATCTTGGGGGAATAGGCCTAATAAAAACTAAAGCAGATTATCAAGGAATAAATAATGTCTCAGTGGCAGAGAATGAAAAGCATTCCAGGGAGATCCTGGGGATAAGTAATGAGGAAGTTCATAATCCAGAAAGGAATATCCTTGGAATAGTTACTAGCTAATTAAGATGCTGCACATTTTATATGGGTAATTATGATCTCTGGTTTGACAAAGACAGAGTAGATAAAGACATCAATGAAAGATATACCCTGAAGTAAATTTTTAGCTTTTAAGAAAAAGATGAAACAAAAAAACTGATGAATCACAGACCTGTATCGCTGAAACAAATAATAAATATTTTAATTAATTGAATTTAATAAAAAATAAATTTAAAAAAAGAAAAAGACTAAACAAAAAATACTTCATGTTTTCCTCAGGAAATGAAAGAAAAAAAAAGATTCATACTTCTAAATAAATGTTTGGGCCTCCATTAATATACTACTTTTGATAATTCTTCAGGCCTTACCAAGCTCTGTATTTTTTGTCACATACTAGACTAGGGACTCAATGAAACCAGTCAATTCTTCCATCTTAAAAATTAATATAAATTACTTCCTTTTCATTTGTCTATGCCAAGTGAACATTGAGATTATCACCTAAGGAAATCACAGGAATAAAGTATAAAGAGAAGATCTGATTTAACCACACCCACCTCTGATAGTTAAAGTACCTAAATTGATTAGACATCAAATTCATTTGATAAAATTCTTAGGGGAAGTTTAGAACTTTTCTTGGAAAATAGAACTTTTAAATCATTTTTTTTAAATAGCAGTTATAACAAGCATAGAGTAACAGGGACCCTGTTACCTGGAAAAAAAAAAAAACTAGTCAAATATATAAAACAATAGTTTTCACCAAGGATTGTGATCACTGAGAGATATGAAACAAGGTTGAGCCATAAAACTACCCTAGTTTGATGCCTTGAAAAATTTTCCAGGCCACGGCCTAAAAAAAAGAACTTAGGTGAGGTCTAGCAAACTCTCTAAATTGAGAGAGACTAAGGCAGTTAGAGATTGTAGGACAGAATAATGGAGAGGAGAGAGCTATACAGAATGATTTTCAGAGATCTGCACACTGCCCCCTTTGAGTTTCCAGCAGAATGCCAATTGGTATACAAATATGAGGAAACTACATAGGGATGAGGGAAAATACCTGAAAAATTTAGATAAAACATCATTTATAGGTCTAGAATTAGTCCCTGCTCCCTCCAGCAGATGGAATACCTCCTAATTCAGGGAGAACTGGTTTAAGAATTTAGAGAGGTCTTACCTCACTAGTGGGGAATAATTAACACTTGACTAAACACTGCTCTGGCTCCACTGAACAAATCTTAAAAAGCAAAAAGATCAGTTTTCAAGTAAATAAACTGCATCTCAGACCAAAGATCAAGAATATTTACATAGAAAAATATCCAGCACCCAAATAGATGAAATCATCAATGTCTAGCATCCAATAGAAAATTATCAGGCATTCAAAGAAGGAAAATAAGACCATGGTGAAAAGAAAAGTCAGTAAATCAAAAACAGACCCAAGACTCATGCAGATGTTTGAATTCACAGGCAAGGATATTAAAATAGTTATAATGATAGTGCTTCATATGTTTAAAAAGTTAAGAAGACACAGGAACATTTTAGAAAAATAACAGGAAAACTTTTAGACATCAAAATTACAATGTCTAAGGTAAAAAACAAACAAACACTGGGTAGGATTAATGGCAGACTAGATATGGTATAAACAAGTGAACTTAAAAATATAATAATAATGTATTTGTTGTGATGAGCACTGGGTGTTGTATGGAGATGTTGAATCCCTATGCTGTACACCTGAAACTAACATTACACAATATGTTAACTAACTGGAATTTGAATTTAAAAAAATAAACTATTTAAAATAAAGCACAGAATGTTTTTAAAGAAGTCCTAAAAAATGGAAAAAAAGTCAGTGAGCTTAGGTATAATTTTAAGTAGCCTAATATGGAGTCCTCTAAACAAGAGAAGAGACAGACAAACAGAAAAATATATTTCTTTAATAATGGAAGAAAGATGTGCAAACTTGCTGAAAACTATATCATCTCACATGGAAGAACCTAAACAAATTCTAAGCAGAAGATATACAAAGAAAACATTAAGGAACATGATAAACTCACTCAAAACTAGTAATAAAGAAAAATCTTAATAACAACCAGAGGAAAGAAGGCATGTTATATACAGAGAAATAAAGTTAAGGATGAGATCAGATATTTCATCAGAAACAGGGGCAAGAATATCATCTTTAAATCATTGAAAGAAAAGAAATTGTCAAACTAGTATCCTATATCCAGCAGAAACACTGTTCAAAAATAAAGATGAAATAAGGACATTTTTAGACATATAGAAGCTGAAGAAATTTATCTCCAGAAAAAGATCTGCACTATAAGAATGTTAAAAAAACTTTTTTTCAGGCGAAGATGGCAGAGAAGTAGCAGGAGAGCAGCTAGATAACTTACCAAACCATTCCGAACACCTACAAATCCAACAGGAGATCGAAGAGAAGATGAGCAACAATTCTAGAAACACAAAGTCAACCACTTTCTGAAAGGTAGGACAGGTGGAGAAGTGAATCCGAAGAGATGGGAAGATAGACCGCGGTGGGAGGGGCCGGCTCCTGGCAAGTGGTGCAGCAACAGAGCACAAATCAGGACTTTTAAAAGTCTGCTCCACTGAGGGACATCACTCCAGAGGCTAAACTGGGGTGAAGCCCACGCAGGGACAAAGTGGCCCCAAGTCCTGCGGCATCACAGAAGGATCAGAGGTGTCTGAGTGTTGCAGAGCTCACAGGTATTAGAGCGGGGAAGCTGGCTACAGAGACAGAGCCAAGGAGTGATCTCTCAACTCAGGGTTACCTTGAACCATAATCTGTGACACAGGCCACTGCTCTGTGAGTGGGGACCCCACAAGATGCAGGGAGACCCGCCCACCCCGGAAGAGCTCAGGGATTTGCGGGGTTTGGAGACTCCAGGCGGAGCTGTGTGCCAAAGACAGAGACGATTGGTCACATGCTGGGTGAGCTCGGAATGTGGCCAGAAGCCAGGGAGACGGGAGTGATTGAGCACTTTTCCCTGAGGGCACACTGAGGAGTGGGGTGCACCACTCAGAGGCTGCACTGAGCTCTCCACTCCTCCAGTCCAAAGACTGGGAGGCTGCCATTTTCATTCCCATCCCCCAGAACTCTACGGAAAACGTTCAGGGAACAAAAGCTCCCGAAAGCGAACCAAGTGGATTACTTAGCCCGGCCCCTGGTAAGGGCAATGCAATTCCACCTGGGGCAAACACACTTGAGAATCCCTACAACAGGTCCCTCCCCCAGAAGATCAACAAGAAATCCAGCCAAGACCAAATTCACTTACTGAGAAGAACAGCGGAATTCCAGAAGAGGAGAAAGCAAAACATGGAATTCATGGCTTTCTCCCCATGAATCTTTAGTCTTGCAAAGTTAATTATATATATTTTTTTATTTTATTTTTTTTCTTCTGCTACATTTTTTTAACTTTTACCCTTTCCTCTTTTAACTAGATTGTCTTAATAATACCATTCATAAAAAAAAAAATCTTCTTTGAACCTTCATTATTATAGTCATATTTTATCTTTCATTGTATCGAACTTTATTTTTTGTATACACATAGGGTTTTTTCTTCTAAAAAAATTGGGGTACAACTTCTAATAGATCAAAATACACACTAAATCTAGCACCAGGCATGTTCTAGTCTCCAGCCTGAGCAAATTCTCTCCCCTTTCTTTTCTTTATTCTCCCACCCAATTTACCTTATCAATTCCTTTTTTAAAAATTAAAAAAAACAGCGGGTGACTGGGTGGCTCAGTGGGTTAAAGTCTCTGCATTCGGCTCAGGTCATGATCCCAGGGTCCTGGGATCAAGCCCTGCATCAGGCTCTCTGCTCGTCAGGGAGCCTGCTTCCCCCATTCTCTCTCTCTCTGCCTGCCTCTCTGCCTACTTGTGATCTCTGTCAAATAAATAAAATCTTAAAAAAAATTAAAAAAAAATTTTTTTCATCTTTGTAGTCATATTCCATTCATTCATTATGTTTACCTTTATATATGTTTTTCATTCTTTAAAATTTTGGGAGGTAGTTTCTTCTAAGAGACCAAAATACTCCCAAAATTAAGTGTGTGACCCTGTTCTGAAAGTCACCAGTCTAATATATATATATAATTTTTTAAATATTTTTTCTTTATTTGTTTTCTTTCATTAATTTTTTTTTCTGAACTTCTTTTTATCCCCTTTCTCCCCCCACGATTTGGGGTCTCTACGGATTTGTTTAAAGCACATTTTACTGGGTTCTTTGCCACCCTTTTAGTATTTTATTTGCTCCTTCATATAATCTCATCTGGACAAAATGACAAGGCGGTAAAACTCACCACAAAAAAAAAGAACAAGAGGCAGTACTGAAGGCTAGGGACCTAACCAATACAGACATTGGTAATATGTCAGATCTAGAGTTCAGAATGACGATTCTCAAGGTTCTAGCCAGGCTCAAAAAAGGTATGGAAGATAGTAGAGAAACCCTGTCCAGAGAAATAAAAGCTAGTTCGGAAGAAATAAAAGAACTAAAATCTAACCAAATTGAAACTAAAAAAAGCTATTAATGAGGTATCATCAAAAATGGAGGCTCTTATGCTAGGATAAATGAGGCAGAAGAAAGAATTAGTGATATAGAAGACCAAATGACAGAGAATAAAGAAGCTGAGCAAAAGAGAGACAAACAACTACTGGATCACGAGGGGAGAATTTGAGAGATACATGATACCATAAGATGAAACAACATTAGAATAATTGGGATTCCAGAAGAAGAAGAAAGAGAGAGGGGAGCAGAAGATATATTGGAGAGAATTAATGTAGAGAATTTCCCTAATATGGCAAAGGAAACAAGCATCAAAATCCAGGAGGTGCAGAGGACCCCCCCTCAAAATCAATAAGAATAGGTCCACACCCTGTCATCTAATAGTAAAATTTACAAATCTTAGAAAATTCTGAAAGCAGCCTGAGACAAGAAGTCTGTAACATACAATGGTAAAAATATTAGATTAGCAGTGGACTTATCCACAGAGACCTGGCAGGCCAGAAAAAACTGGCATGATATATTCAGAGCACTAAATGAGAAAAACATGCAGCCAAGAATGCTTGTATCCAGCTAGGCTATCACTGAAAATAGGAGAGATAAAAAGCTTCCAGGACAAACAAAAACTAAAAGAATTTGCAAACACCAAGCCAGATCTACAGGAAACATTGAAAGAGGTCCTCTAAGCAAAGAGATACCCTAAAAGTAGTAGATCAGAAAGGAACAGAGACAATATACTGTAACAGTCACCTTGCAGGCAATACAATGGCACGAAATTCATATCTCTCAATAGTCACCCTGAATATTAATGGGCTAAATGTCTCAATCAAAAGACACAGGATATCAGAATGGATTAAAAAACTAAACCCATCAATATGCTGCCTACAAGAAACTCATTTTAGACCCAAAGACACCTCCAGATTTAAAGTGAGGGGTGGAAAACAATTTACCATGCTAATGGACATCAAAAGAAAGCTGCGGTGGCAATCCTTATATCGGATCAATTAGATTTTAATCCAAAGACTGTAATAAGAGATGAGGAAGGACACTAGATCATACTCAAAGAGTCTGTCCAACAAGAAGATCTAACAATTTTAAATATCTATGCCCCTAACGTGGGAGCAGCCAACTCTATAAACCAATTAATAACAAAAAGAAACCCATCAACAATAATACAATAAGAGTAGGTGAGTTTAACAGCTCCCTCACTGAAATGGACAGATCATTCAAGCAAAAGATCAACAAGTAAATAAAGGCCTTAAATGACACACTGGACCAGATGGATATCACAGATACATTCAGAGCATTCCATGCCAAAGCAACAGAATACACATTCTTCTCTAGTGCACATGGAACATTCTCCAGAACAGATCACATCCTAGGTCATAAATCAGGTCTCAACCAGTATCAAAAGATTGGGATCATTCCCTGCATATTTTCAGACCACAATGCTCTGAAGCTAGAACTCAATCACAAGAGGAAATTTGGAAAGAACCCAAATACATGGAGACTAAACAGCAACCTTCTAAAGAATGAATGGGTCAACCAGGAAATTAAAGAATAGAAAAAATTCATGGAAACAAATGATAATGAAAACACAATGGTTCAAAATCTGTGGGACACAGCAAAGGCAGTCCTGAGAGGAAAATATATAGTGATACAAGCCTTTCACAAGAAACAAGAAAAGTCTCAAATACACAACCTAACCCTACACCTAAAGGAGCTGGAGAGAGAACAAGAAAGAAACCCTAAACCCAGCAGGAGAAGAGAAATCATAAAGATCAGAGCAGCAAACAATGAAATAGAAACCAAAAAAACAATAGAACAAATTAACGAAACTAGGAGCTCGTTCTTTGAAAGAATTAATAAGATTGATAAACCCCAGGCCAGACTTAGCAAAAAGAAAAGAGAATGGACCCAAATAAATAAAATCATGAATGAAAGAGGAGAGATCACAACCAACACCAAAGAAATACAAACAATTATAAGAACATATTGTGAGCAACTCTAGGCCAACGAATTTGACAATCTGGAAGGAATGGATGCATTCCTAAAAATGTATAAACTACCAAAACTGAACCAGGAAGAAATAGAAAACCTGAACAAACCCATAACCAGTAAAGAGACTGAAGAAGTAATCAAAAATCTCTCAACAAACAAGAGCCCAGGGCCAGACGGCTTCCCAGGGGAATTCTACCAAACTTCTAAAGAAGAATTAATTCCTATTCTCCTGAAACTGTTCCAAAAATAGAAATGGAAGGAAAACTTCCAAACTCATTTTATGAGGCCAGCATTACCTTGATCCCAATGCCAGAAAAGGATCCCATCAAAAAAGAGAATTACAGACCAATATCCTTGATGAACACAGATGCAAAAATTCTCACCGAAATACTTGCCAATAGGATCCAATGGTACATTAAAAGGATTATTCACCACGACCAAGTGGGATTTATTCCAGGGCTGCAAGTTTGTTTCAACATCTGCAAATCAAGCAATATGATAAAATACATTAGTAAAAGAAAGAACAAGAACCATATGATACTCTCAATAGATGCTGAAAAAGCATTTGACAAAGTACAGCATCCTTTCCTGATCAAAACTTTTCAAAGTGTAGGGATAGAGGGCACGTACCTCAATATTATCAAAGTCATCTATGAAAAACCCACCGCAAATATCATTCTCAAAGGAGAAAAGCTGAGAGATTTTCCGCTAAGGTCAGGAACACAGCAGGGATGTCCATTATCACCACTGCTATTCAATATAGTACTAGAAGTCCTAGTCTCAGCAATCAGACAAGAAAAAGAAATTAAAGGCATCCAAATTGGCAAAGAAGTCAAACTATCACTCTTTTCAGATGATATGATACTACATGTGGAAAACCCAAAAGACTTCACTCCAAATCTGCTAGAACTTGTCCAGGAATTCAGTAAAGTGTCAGGATATAAAATCAATGCACGGAAATCAGTTACATTTCTTTACACCAACAACAAGACAGAAGAAAGAGAAATTAAGGAGTCAATCCCATTTACAATTGCACCCCAAACCATAAGACACCTAGGAATAAACCTGACCAAAGAGGCAAAGAATCTATACTCAGAAAACTCTAAAGTACTCATGAAAGGAATTGAGGAAGACACAAAGAAATGGAAAAAATTTCCCATGCTCATGGATTGGAAGAACAAATATTATGAAAATGTCTATGCTACCCAAAGCAATCTACACATTTAATGCAATCCCTGTCAAAATCCCATCCATTTTTTTCAAAGAAATGGAACAAATAATCCTAAAATTTATATGGAACGAGAAAAGACCTCAAATAGCCAGAGGAATATTGAAAAAGAAAACCAAAGTTGGTGGCATCACAATTCCAGACTTGAAGCTCTATTACAAAGCAGTCATCATCAAGACAGTATGGTACTGGCACAAAAACAGACACATAGATCAATGGAACAGAATAGAGAGTCCAGAAATAGACCCTCAACTCTATGGACAACTAATCTTCGACAAAGTAGCAAAGAACGTCCAATGGAGAAAAGACAGCCTCCTCAGAAAATGGTGCTGGGAAAATTGGACAGCCACATGCGGAAAAATGAAATTGGACCATTTCCTTATACCACACCTGAAAATAGACTCAAAATGGATGAAGGACTTCAATGTGAGAAAGGAATCCATCAAAATCCTGGAGGAGAACACAGGCAGCAACCTCTTCGACCTCAGCCACAGCAACTTCTTCCTAGAAATATCGCCAAAAGCAAGGGAAGCAAGGGCAAAAATGAACTATTGGGACTTCATCAAGATCAAAAGCTTTTGCACAGTAAAGGAAACAGTTAACAAAACCAAAAGACTACTGACAGAGTGGGAGAAGATATTTTCAAACAACATATCAGATAAAGGGCTAGTGTCCAAAATCTATAAATCGCTTAGCAAACTCAACACCCAAAGAACAAATAATCTAATCAAGAAATGGGCAGAGAACATGAACAGAGATTTCTGCAAAGAAGACACTCAGATGGCCAACAAACACATGAAAAAGTGATCCACAACACTCGGCATCAGGGAAATACAAATCAAAACTACAATGAGGGGCGCCTGGGTGGCTCAGTGGGTTAAAGCCTCTGCCTTCGGCTCAGGTCATGATCCCAGGGTCCTGGGATCGAGCCCTGCATCTGGCTCTCTGCTCAGCAGGGAGCCTGCTTCCTCCTCTCTCTCTGCTTGCCTCTCTGCCTAGTTGTGATTTCTTTCTGTCAAATAAATAAAATATTAAAAAAAATAAAAAAAAAAAAACTACAATGAGATACCACCTCACACTAGTCAGAATGGCTAAAATTAACAGGTTAGGAAATGACAGATGCTGGTGAGGATGCGGAGAAAGGGAAACCCTCCTTCACTGTTGGTGGGAATGCAAGCTGGTGCAACCACTCTGGAAAACAGCATGGAGGTTCCTCAAAAAGCTGAAAATAGAGCTACCTTATGACCCAGCAATTGCACTACTGGGTATTTACCCTAAAGATACAAATGCAGTGATCCGAAGGTGCATGTGCACCTGAATGTTTTATAGCAGCAATGTCTACAATAGCCAAACTATGGAAAGAACCTAGATGTCCATCAGCAGATGAATGGATAAAGAAGAAGTGGTATATATATATACACAATGGACTACTATGCAGCCATCAAAAGAAATGAAATCTTGCCATTTGTGACAACATGGATGGAACTAGAGGGTATTATGCTTAGACAAATAAGTCAATCGGAGAAAGACAACTATCATATGATCTCCCTGATATGAGGAAGTGGAGATGCAATGTGGGGGATTTGGGGGGTAGGAAAAGAACAAATGAAAGAAGATGCGATTGGGAGGGAGACAAACCATAAGTGACTCTTAATCTCACAAAACAAACTGAGGGTTGCTGGGGGGAGGGGGCCTGGGAGAGGGTGTTGGGGTTATGGACATTGGGGAGGGTATGTGCTATGGTGAGTGCTGTGAAGTGTGTAAACCTGGTGATTCACAGACCTGTACCCCTGGGGCTAATAATACATTGTATGTTTATTAAAAAAATTTAAAAATTATTAAAAAAATTTTTCAGGCAAAGAGAAAATTACTCCAGATAGAAATATGGACCTACATAAAGGATCAAAAAGCACTGGGTGAATATGCACAATTATTTTCACATTATTTTTAAATAAAAATATTCATAATTGTAGTTAAAGCCTTAATATTTCTTTACATAATATTTGGCCTTCCAAACAAAATAATAACAATGTAGTGCAGATTTTGTAACACATGTAAAGGTAAAATGTGTGACAAGAAAAATATAAACATTAATCTTAGAGGAAAGAAATGTAAGTATATTATGATAAGATTTTTACCCTATATGTGAAATGATATAATATCATTTGAAAATAAAATTGTGCTGTAAGTTGAAAAAGTATAACGAAATCTAAGACAATCACTAAAATATCTAAACAAAAAGTTGCAGCCTAATAACTAATAAAGGAGATAAAGTGGAAAAAATATTCACGTAAGAGAGGCAGAAAAGAGGGGGAAAAAATGAAAATAAATGGGATGAATTAAAAGCAAATAACAAAATGATAATTAAACTTTGCCATATTAATAATCACATAAGGGGCACCTGGATGGCTCAGTCAGTTGAGCCTCCAGCTCCTGATTTCAGCACAGGTCATGATCTTGGGGTCCTGAGATCCAGCCCTGTGTCAGTTTCTGTACTCAGTGGGAAGTTCGCTTGAGATTCTCTCTCCCTTTCCCTCTGCCCCTCCCCCTGCTGGCATGCATATTCTCTCTTTCTCAAATAAATATATCTTTAAAAAAATAGTAATAATCACATTAAACATAAACAGTCTACATGCCCCAACTAAAGGACAGAGATTGTCAAATTGTATTACAAGACAAAAAACAAGTATATGATACTTAAAGAAACTTGTATTAAATATAAAGTTCAACACATTAAGTGTAAGATGTTGGAAGAATACATACAAACACTAGTTTAAAAAGCTGAACTGCCTTTTTAAATATCAGACAAAGTTAATTTCAAAACAAGTAAATTTTCTTATCATTAGGGATGAAGAATTTAATTTTATAATGATAATAGTCAAGTGTGCAGAACAATACTAAGTATTAATATACTTAATAACAAAACTTCAAAATATATAAAGCAAAAACAAAAAATAGAATTTCAAGGAGAAATAGACAAATTCATGTTTAATATCTCTTTCTCAGCAGTAAATATAATTGACAGAACAAGAGGAAATAAATAAGGATATAGAAGCCTCAGGAGCACACTGAAACAACTTGATCCAGTTGACACATAAAATACTCTGTCCAACAACAGCAGAATACAGATTATTTTCAAGTGCTCACAGAACGTTTAACAAGACTAAACATATTCTGGATGACAAAACAAATCTCATTAAGTTAAAAAGTTTTCAAGTTAAAAAAAAACATGTTTTATGACTAGTGAAATTATATTAACATCAACACAAAAATTCCTAAAAAATCCCAAATAGTTGAAAATGATGTACTTCTAAATAACTCATGCTTCATAGTGTAAATTGAAAGGAAAATTAAAAATTATTTTGAACTGTATAAAAATGAAAACATATATACAAAAACCTGTAATATGCTACTAAAGCATATATAAAATAAAAAAGTTCTTTAAAAATTTAACAAATAGAATCCAACAATATATAAAATAGATAATATATCATGTCCAATTAGAACTTACCCTAAGAATGTACATTTTATTTATTTTTTTTAATATTTTATTTATTTTTTTAAAAATTTTATTTATTTGGTATATATAGAGAGATCACAAGTAGATGGAGAGGCAAGCAGAGAGAGAGGGGGAAGCAGGCTCCCTGCTGAGCAGAGAGCCCCATGTGGGACTCGATCCCAGGACCTTGAGATCATGGCCTGAGCCGAAGGCAGAGGCTTATCCCACTGAGCCACCCAGGCACCCCATAATATTTTATTTATTTGACACAGAGAGAGAGAGCACAAGCAGAGGAGCAGCAGGCAGAGGCTGAGGGAGAAGCAGGCTCCCCACTGAGCAGGGAGCCCAGCACAGAGCTGGATCCCAGAATCCTGAGATTATGACCTGAGCTGAAAGCAGATGCTTAAACAACTGAGTCACCCAGGCACCCCAAGAATGCACATTTTAAAAAAATCAATCATTCTAATTCATATTACATCATATGTATCTAATATGTATATACATCATATCATATGTATTTCAAGCATACACATCAAATCACATGTAATTCATATTAACAAACCAAAAAACAAAACAAAATCATTTGACCATCTCTATAGGTATGGAAAAAACATGACTTAAAATCCAACATCTATTTCTGATAAAATCTCTTAACAATCTAAGTACAGAAGGGGAAAAAAAAATACTTGATAAAGGGTATCTATGAAAAACCAAAAGCTATTATTATACTTAATAAAGAAAGACTAAATGCTTTTTCAAGAAGCAAGCAAAATATCCTCCAACACTCAACTTGACTTTCTAACCAGTGATATCAGACAAGAAAAATAAATTATAGTCATTCAGACTGAAGAGAAAGAAAGAAACTTTTCTTTAAGCAACATAATCATGTAGGTAGATAATTCATTGAACCTAAAAATGAAAACAAAGCATTAGACATATTGAGTCTGGTAAGATTACAGGATGTAAGACCAAAAACAAAACTTCATTTCTATATACTAGAAAAGAACCAATGGAAATTAAAATTTAACAAAAGCAATGTCATTATCCAAAGCAACAAAAATATGAAATAATAATAAATCTGATCAAAGGTGTGATTGAAGACTCGTATAGTGAAAACCAAAAATATTTAAGAAGAAATTAAGGAAGATCTAAGTAAGTGAAGAGATATATTGTGTTCTTGAGTTTGTAGACTCAATAGTCTTAATATGTAAATACCTCTCAGATTGATCTATAGGTGAAATGCATTCACATTCAAAATTCCAGATGCCTCTTTTTTTTTTAGTAGAAATTGATAAGCTGATTCTAAAATTCATATGGAAATATAAAAAGAAAAAAAAAAAAACTCTAGTATATCCAAAACAAGTTTGAGAAAGAAGAATAAAGTTGTTGGACTATACCACCTAATGTCAAGACTTAATGTAGAGCTATTAAGCAAGACGATAATGTGTATTGGTAAACACAGAAATATTGGACAATGAAGCAGGATATAGTGTCCAAAAATATATCAATACATACATGGAGAACTAAATTTTGACAATGGTTCAAAAATAAGTCAGTAGAAAATGCAGTCTTTTTCAAAAACAGTGCTAGAAAAACTGCAGGGTTAAAAAAAAGAACTTCAATCCATATCTCAGAAAATATACAAAAATTAATTCTTAATGAATCATATACCTAACTATAAAATCTAAAATGACAAAGATTTAAAGACAACATAGAAAAAAACTTGTGTCTTTAGACTTAATCAAAGATTTCTTAATATGACACCAAAAACACAGTGCATAACAGAAAATATTGATAAATTATACTTCATTAAACTTAAAACAATTTTAATTTTAAAACTCATTCATTAAAATTTTTAAATACATTAAAATTTTAATATCTGATTTTTTGAAGACTAATATTAAGAGAATAGAACCACAGAGATACCACAAACTGAAAGAGAAGATCTGAAAATTAACTACATGACAAAGGATTTGTATCTAAAATGCATAAAGAACTCTCAAAATTCAGTAATATGGAGATAAACCATCTAATTTTTTAAAATAGGCAAATATTTGAAAAGATTTTTCACCAAGGAAGACATATTGATAACAAATTAACACATGAAAAAGTTGCTCCAAGTCATAAGTCATTAAGGAAAGGCAAATTAAAAATGATATGCCACTGTACACCAGTGAGAATGGCTAAAATTTAAAAACCTGACCATATCAAGTGTTGTCCAAGATGTGGGGCACCTGGAACTCACATTTCTGGTACAACCACTTTGAAAACTGATTGGCAATTTCTTTTTTCTTCTCTCTCTCTCTCTCTCTTTCTCCTTTTTTTTTTTTTTCTAGAGAATGGGGGGAGATAGGAGAGGGAGTGAGAATCTTAAGCAGACTCCACACCCAGCATGCTAGAGTGGCTCAATCTCAAGAACCTGTGATCATGACCTGAGCCAAAGTAGAGAGTTGGATGCTTAAATAACTAATCCAACCAGGTGCCCCAGCAGTTTCTTAAAGAAAACAAATATAAATCTATTATCCCCAAAGATTTGGACATCCCACTCCTAGTTACTGACTGTAGAGACAGGAAAGCATACGTTCATACAAAGACATGTATTCAAATATTCATAGCAACATTTTTTTGCAATGGCTCAGACTAGAAAAAAACAAACAAACAAAATATCCATCCACAGGTGAAGAGATAAAATAGAGCCCCCCTCCACAATAAATAAGAAAGAACTATTGATACATGCAACATGTTTGACCATCAAAATAATTATGCTGAGTGAAAGGAGCCAGACTACGAAGAGTTCATACTGTATAATTATTTATATAAAACTAGAAAATAAAAACCAATCTGTAACAACAAAAATCAGCTCAGTGATTTGTTAAAGACAGTTTGGGGAGCAATAAAGGTGGGAAAGAGAGGGACAGTATTGCAAAGGGTCAGGAGGAAACCTTCAGAGGTCATCAGCACGTTCCTTCATTGTGGAGGTGGTTTCATGTGTTAAAAATATGTCAAAGCTCATCAAATTTTACCCTTCAAATGTATGTAGTTTATTGTATACCAATTACACCCCAATAAAACTTTTCTTAAGGAATTAGCTGTTGGCAAATCACTGCTATACTTTCTATAACTTGGAATATCTTCCATATGGTTGGCTATGTTCTGCTAGTCAGTCTCCTAACAACTGTCTGATTTCATCCTTTGTACTGGTCAAAATTTTACTTGCAATTGCATGCAGCCTCTGTCTTCATCATGCCTGTTCTTTGTTTAGCTTTGCCCAGAAAATTGTCTGTGCCAGGAAAATTGTCACAGTCTGGTCTTCCAGCCATAACTCCTCTTCAACCAATTTAACTGTTAATATCTTTCCCTTATTTTCTTCTTATGGGTAAAGACAGGTTATATCACACTTTCCCACTCAGCTTACCAGTCTCTCAGGTTATATATCAGTTTTGATCTATGTTAAATAAAGCATACATGTATCCAGGCTTAATGGAGAAAACATATAGGAAATGAAAGTTTAATAATGCTCACTAAACATTAGGGTCCTAGAAAGGTCTGCTATTAACTTGGTTATAAGATATTGAATATTACTTGTTTTACAATATGGTTAAAACCAATCTTTTCAGACTGCATTTATCTACCTTCTTCTAGCAGCCCTGGTTCAGAAGTATTCCCAGTGGAGAGGTAGTGATTTGTCTCCTGGTCTACATTTATAAAGACTTCTGAGATTTTATTCATCCTACCAAAAGTCAAAAGAGAAATAGCAACTCCCTTAATACACATCAGAAGCATTGATATTTTAAGAATTATTTCTTCCAAACTTAAAAATATATATTTCTCTCTTCCCTTAGGAAACTTAGATCTTAAATAGGTCAACGACCTGATGAGTTGCTTTATTTTAAATTCCTTACTTTGTGTTACTTTTCTTTTAATAGATTTTAAAATGCTAAATTAGTTCACTTAAAATGTACCATTAAATTTAGCTAATAATGTTTGGTTAGAGACTATATGGATTTTACATAACATTTTTCTAATTTCTTTATATCATATTTTCATAAAATTGTAAGATTGGTAAGAATTAGTTATAATCCCACAAATGCATAGGATCTTAAAGTTGGAGTATTAAAGATTACCTCATTCAGTTGAATATTTGCTCCTCACTTAGTCTGAGTTTCAGTTTATCCCCATCAACGATAACCCCCACTTGTTAAAACTTAACGTGTGACCAGTGATGTGCTAATGATCTTCCAATATTCTTATATTTAATCCTACAAGAATATAGTGAGGTGGGTGTTACTATCAGCATTTCGCAGACTAAGAAACTGACACCTAGGGAGTTCGACACATTTCTCACAGTTTCACAGCTAGTAAGGGGCAGACTTGAGGATCAAGCCCCAGTCCGCATGATGACACAAACTGCATCCTTAGCCACTATAAACCATATTGTGTACCTCAAAAACAAGGAGAGTATGAAATTGAATGAAATAAAAGGTGAAACTGGATAGTTCAGTCTTTAGGAAATGAACACTCAGGAAATGATAGTTTTCTAATGCTGTGTGAGCATGTGACCAACAGGTGGTCAATTTATCCTCCATTGGAATTCTTATGTTGACAGAAGTTTGACTATTTCACATTCTGCTCCATTTCTGGATAATTCTAACTTCTAGAAGATGCTTTCTTATACGGAGCTGAAAACTGTTCCCCTATAGCTATCACCTCTTTGACCTATTTCTGCCCTCCAGTTGGAATATTGATTGCAATTTCATTAAATTTAGAGCTTAATTTAGGGAGAATTGGCATCCTTACAATATTGAGTCTTCCTATCCAAGAATAATTTGAAGCTCTGATTAATTCAAGTTTTCTTCCAAGATGTCCTGCCCAGGTGATTTTGAATAGTGTATGCCTTCTGGTGGTACTGTGGCATAATGAAGAAAGGGTGACTTTCATTTCAAAACAATTCAAGTTTAAATTTTTGCTTCATCTCTTATTGAATGACGCTTTGACTTGTCTGAGTCTGTTTCTTAATTGATGAAATGGAAATAAAATCATCTCCCTCACATGCTTGTCATATGTAAAAATGCCTTGCACAGTGTCTGGAACATAATTGATATTCATTAACGTTAGCCACTGTAATTAATATTGATCATCCTGCGTATTTTCTAGCATTTTAAGAAAAGACTCAACACCATCTTTTGGAAATCTCTGCTAACATGTCCTAGCCTTCACTATCAAGACATTCTTCTCAAAGTAATGATAATAGCAGAAGTATTTTTGGATTCTCTTAGTTTTCTTCCAGAAGATGAAAATATACGTAGACAAAGGCTGTTGCAAGCTCAGGATCTTGAAACAGATGCAGCTGGGCTTTAATACTGATACTGATATCTACATTTATTAGCTGTGTAACCTTGGGCAAATATTATTATTTGTTTAGGCTTAGTTTCCATGTTAGTTAAAATGGGGGGGGGGAGATAGTACCTATTCATAGAGCTGCTTCAAGTATTAAATCAGACTGACACCTGTTAATTCTTGCTGCTCTGAGTATTAAATAAGATGATATATATTGAAAGCACACAAGACAGATATGTTACTACAACTATTGTAATCTTTATTCCTCAGACCAAGCCAGATTTGCAATAAGATACATAAAACAGATTTGTGGAGCCTGCATAATGGTGGCTTGCCCCCTTGATACAGTCTGCTCATTGGCAAAGGCTGCTAATCCCCATGATTAAGTTCCTTAAGAGAACTGTCACTTACTCATGCATTTCAAAAGAAAGGTGGTGTGTGTGTGTGTGTGTGTGTGTGTGTGTGTGTGTGTGTGTGTGTTTTCCTACAAGTCAGGAATAGAAGAAGGCAGAGCCAGCTAGAAACACTTCAAGAATCTCATTTTTCTAGCAACACAAGGGTGTTACTTTCTAGGATGAGTCTAAGCAAAACTTATAAAACAGATGACCTCTCAATCCTGTCTTCTTTGTCCCTTCATGCTTCTTTTATTGTCTCTCATTTGTCCCACTTTATATCTCTTTATGACCCTATACTCATACCTCATGTGTCTGAATATGGTACTATTGCCACCATTCCTTTTTTAAACCAATGATTTGATCAACTAATACTCATCAACATGTCTGCAAATACTTAAGACTTTTTGCTTCTAGGATGATGAGGAGAAACAAGAGTATTGCTTAGTCGAACGACTGACTCCACAATTTGAACATTTTACATGTCTCAATAAGAAAGATCATTTCAGATGGGTAGCCTTTTAATCTTATTCCTTAGATTAGTTCCAGAATTAGTCCTAACTCAGCCATTTCCATCTTCTGGCAATTTCCCATAGATATTTGTGAAGAATGTAAAAAATACGGGTGTCTTATACTGCGTAAGTAAAATAATTCATTTTTTAGCAAATGTGGGCCCAGATGATGTATGTTCCTTTTTCTTTCTGCCCAGTGACGACCTTCCTTGCTGTAAAGGGAAATTTCAACGGAGAGTATTAATTATCAAGTATAAACCTTTATAGTAGGGACAAATTGTTTATCATTTTATTTTTTAGGTATGAGAAAAACCTTTTTAAAAAATCATTGTACCTCACAAAGATAAACTCAAAATGGATAAAAGACCTCAACGTGAGACAGGAATCCATCAGAATCCTAGAGGAGAACATAGGCAGTAACCTCTTCGAGGTTACTCTTCTTCAGCCACAGCAACTTCTTTCAAGATATGTCTCCAAAGGCCAAGGAAACAAAAGCAAAAATGAACTTTTGGGACTTCATCAAGATCAAAAGCTTCTGCACAGCAAAGGAAACAGTCAACAAAACAAAAAGGCAACCCACGGAATGGGAGAAGATATTTGCAAATGACAGTACAGACAAAAGGTTGATATCCAGGATCTATAAAGAACTTCTCAAACTCAACACACACAAAACAGATAATCATATCAAAAAATGGGCAGAAGATATGAACAGACACTTCTCCAATGAAGACATACAAATGGCTATCAGACACATGAAAAAATGTTCATCATCACTAACCATCAGGGAGATTCAAATTAAAACAACATTGAGATACCACCTGATGCCAGTTAGAATGGCCAAAATTAGCAAGACAGGAAACAACGTGTGCTGGAGAGGATGTGGAGAAAGGGGAACCCTCTTACACTGTTGGTGGGAATGCAAGTTAGTGCAGCCACTTTGGAGAACAGTGTGGAGATTCCTCAAGAAATTAAGAATAGAGCTTCCCTATGACCCTGCAATTGCACTGCTGGGTATTTACCCCAAAGATACAGATGTAGTGAAAGAAGGGCCATCTGTACCCCAATGTTTATAGCAGCAATGGCCACGGTCGCCAAACTGTGGAAAGAACCAAGATGCCCTTCAACGGATGAATGGATAAGGAGATGTGGTACACAATGGAGTATTATACACAATGGAGTATTATGCCTCCATCAGAAAGGATGAATACCCAACTTTTGTAGCAACATGGACGGGACTGGAAGAGATTATGCTGAGCGAAATAAGTCAAGCAGAGAGAGTCAAGTATCATATGGTCTCACTTATTTGTGGAGCATAACAAAGAACACGGAGGACATGAGGAGATGGAGAGGAGAGGGAGTTGAGGGAAACTGGAAGGGAGATGAACCATGAGAGACTATGGACTCTGAAAAACAACCAGAGGGTTTTGAAGGGGCGGGGGGGTGGGAGGTTGAGGAACCAGGTGGTGGGTAATAGGGAGGGCATGTACTGCATGGAGCACTGGGTGTGGTGCAAAAACAATGAACACTGTTATGCTGAAAATAAGCAAATAAAAATTTAAAAAAATTATGGAAAAAAAATCATTGTACCTAAATTAAGTGGTTAATTACAGTTATGCAGGACAATTTATCAGAGCTACTATCTCCTATTTCAGTTGTGGGCTCTCTTTTCCTTATTATAGTTGATCTGAAGATTAGAATGAGCTTGTAGCCTTATTCCTCACTGTGATAAAGGAAATGTTCTAGAATTTAGAACACAATGAAATATACATAGCCAAATAACCAGAATATAAGTGCCTTTTTGTCTTTATTTTAGTAATGATTGAAAGTCTAAATCATCACTTTTTATTTTTGTTGAGAAGAAAGGCATGGGGGTGGGGCAAAGAGAGAGGAAGAAAGAATTTTAAGCAGGGCTCCATGCCCAGCAGAGAGCCTGACATGGGGCTCATCTCAGGGCCCTGAGATCATGAGCTGAAGGGGGATAGGAGAAGAATAAATGAAACAAGATGGGATTGGGAGGGAGACAAACCATAAATGACTCTTAATCTCATAAAACAAACTGGGGGTTGCTGGGGGGAGGTGGGGTTGGGAGAGGGGGAGGGGGTTATGGACATTGGGGAGGGTATGTGCTATCGTGAGTGCTGTGGAGTGTGTAAACCTGGCGATTCACAGACCTGTACCCCTGGGGATAAAAATACATTATATGTTTATAAAAAAAAAAAAGAAAAGAAAGGATGAATACCCAACTTTTGTAGCAACATGGATGGGACTGGAAGTGATTATGCTGAGTGAAATAAGTCAAGCAGAGAGAGTCAAGTATCATATGGTTTCACTTATTTGTGGAGCATAACAAATGACATAGAGGACATTGGGAGATGGAGAGGAGAGGGAGGTTGAGGGAAATTGGAAGGGGAGGTGAACCATAAGAGACTATGGACTCTGAAAAACAACCTGGGAGTTTTGAAGGGGCGGGGGTGGGAGGTTGGGGGAACCAGGTGGTGGGTGATAGGGAGGGCACGTACTGCATGGAGCACTGGGTGTTGTGCAAAAACAATGAATACTGTTATGTTGAAAAAATAAATAAATAAATTAAAGAGATCATGAGCTGAGCCAAAATCAAGAGTTGGATGCTTAGCTGATTGAGCCACTCAGGCGTCCTTAAAATATTACTTTTTAAAAGTAGTTGCAGAACTCCCCTTGGATTCCATATTTATGAAACAACGTGCTGGGTGGGGAATCTCAATTGCTCTTTGTCTGAGGAAGAGTGCACAAAAAGTGGGTTTTGTTGTTGTTGTTAGTTCTAAACACTTATTCTCAAGGAGATAAACAGATGGACTAAGCTGGGTTATTAAAAGGAAGTCATTAGTTCTAGTGATAGCTTATTCTGTGGTTGTTCCAGTGTTATTCTATAAATTACGAATTTAACTCAAGTGAAGCAAAATTAAAATTTCCTCCTTTTTTCACAGCACAGAATAGAGGTCCTCATTTATCTGGTACTGTGACTCTTCCCCAGTTGGATCTCAACCCTAAATCTTGACTTATTCTTAATTTGAATCAAAAGAAAAAAGATCTGGGTCTAATCCTGTCCTTTTATACTAGTAGTGAATTATCTACAAATTGGTAAGTCAAATAAAAACTTTTAATCAAAATATATTACCAAAAAATATATATATTACCAAACATCTCATTTTTATATTTCACATATTTTGTTATCACCAAATTTTGCACATTCTAGAGATTTAAAGTTATCATTTTATATTCTAATGTACTAAATAAATGTCTGGTTTGAGTAACAACAAAAACAAGCAATTGTACTTTAGAAAATAGTTCACAAAAACATTTTATCTATTAAACAGGAATCAAATTGTTAAAACTTCACAGTTTAATTGTCACACACTTGAGAGTACATCTATCATACATTTTTATCATTTCTTAATAGGTGAAATTTATCACTGAACAATTTTATGTGACCTTTGTGAATTTAGCAGATATTTTTCTCGATACATTCCCAGTTTATATATTGACAAGATTTTGTCTTGCTCCATGTCAAGCTCCATGAAAAGGTTGCACTTACAAATAGCTAAATTTGAAGCAGGATTTGAAATAAACACTGAGAGAAAACTCAGACAAGGGCTTATTCATATGGATCCTGATGCTGTGCTGAGTCCAAAAGAAGGGGGGAGAGAGAGGTTACTACCTGCCTAGCAGGTTCTAAGCACTCGGACAGGTAATTTATGAGTAGGAATGCATTTATATTCAAGTAATTTCTCAGTAATTTATTATTGACCCCATCTAATAGATAACAGTAAGGTATAGAGATATGAAGTAATGTGCCCAATTCATGGAAGCAATGAGGAAGTTTCAAGAAAGGGGACCTAGCATGTGCTTTGGCCTGATTCTCATATTCCTGCTCATCCCCAAAATTGTTTATTCAGCAAGCATATAGTAAGTTCTTATTATGGATGTAGCCTTATACTACTAGGCTATGGAAGATTCTTTCCCTTTTTAATTATAATAGAATTTCAATTATATATGAAGGAATAAACACAAATATTATCTCATACCCATATGAGAGCCTCCTACAGTAAAAGCAGAAGAAATGGTCAAAAGTGTGAGATAAACAACAAAATTTTGTGACTTGGAAAATGGAGAGACTATTAATAACTGACTTATGCCTCAGCAATTTCCATTCAACTAAATCACTAATGGTTAAGGACATTCTGGAAAGTTGAGCTCTTCATTTCTGGAAAATTCTTAGCATTTCTTTGATAATGTCTTCTCTTCCATGTTTTCCTGTTCTTTCTTTCTGGAATTCTGTATTTGTTAGAGGATGGAATTCATAAAATTATTCCCTAATTATTAAAAAAATTATCTTATCTTTACTTTTCCTTCAACTGTCTTAAGATATTTTCTAAAGCTTCAGGGCTTCTAATTGTCTTTTTTATTGTTTTTTTTTTCTGTTTTATTTTTAATGTTAACACTGCTTTTTCATCCTTTCAAACATTTTTTTCCAGCAATAACTTTCAAAAGCTTTTGCTGATTTCCTAAATATTCTTTTTGTAAAGAATAATATTTTTTAAGGAGTCCAGTATTTTATCTTTCTGAGGATATTACTATAGATTGCTATTTAATTGATTTATATACTTGTTTAATGCATCTATTGATTAATTAATGAGGTTGCTTCCTTTCCCACTACCCAATTCCATAGTTGGAAAGAGTATATTAACAGGTCTGACTATTTCATTTTTCATTATTACTTTCATGAAATATTATCCTGTTTCTCATTTCTTAAATTTTTAAATTCCTTGCTGTCTTTCACTACTTCTCCCTCTAGCTCCCAAAAAGGCAGAGACAAATCTTTACATAATAAGAAAAAAAAATCCTATTTTTTCTTCCCCATTCATAAAGAAGGCCCTTGCTTGATAGCAGACAACTGGGAAGAAAATTTACAAAAGCTGAGGACACAAGTTTTCTGGGGGGACCCAATTAATTCCTTCAGTCATAACAACCATGCACTGAACACTTGCTATGTACCAGGCAGTGTAGTGAAGGCTTTGGGGTTATGACCTAATTTAATCTTGATTATAAACCAACAGTGCAGGATTATCATCAAAGATGAGGAAACTGAGGCATGACTAAGCTTAATAAAATATGCAGTATCATCTGAGCAATAAATGTCAGAGCGGGGATTCAATCTTATCTCTAAATCAGTTAAGAGGAAACATTCTTATTAATCCAAAATGTAACAACTGCTTATTTCTCTCACCAGAGAGTAAAAAGAAGCAAGGTTGAAGCTGTGGTAGGCTCATCTCACTTCTGTTCCTTAAAAACGCTTGTGCCCTGAAAGGTAGGATTGGGAAAGAGAATAAAAAAGATGAAATGTTTTCTTTTTCAAATGGAACAAGGGTAATAATCAGAGGGACAATATAAGAGCTTATTAACTCTTAATGAGAAACTGATTTATTGGTAATGAAGGTTGGCCTCAGTATGTCCAATGTCTTCTAATGTGCAAATAATACTGAAATGGCAATGAAACCTGGTCAAAAATTAAGTTAGAACAGACACAAACAGAGGCCTGCATACAAAGGAAAATTGGGTATTATAAATGATGATTCAAAACTAGTAAATAAAAGAAGACAACTTTGGAATGATTTAGAGCACTATTTTTATAAAAGTTACCCCCAAAATGAACCAGTACATAGAAATCAGCTTTTATTTTACTTATATTTTGTTTTGGTTGTGCCAGGGTAATTTATTTTTTTTAAATTTTTTATTTATTTTTTATTTTTTTTATAAACATATAATGTATTTTTATCCCCAGGGGTGCAGGTCTGTGAACTGCCAGGTTTACACACTTCACAGCACTCACCATAGCACATACCCTCCCCAATGTCCATAACCCCAGTCCCCCTCTCCTAACCCCCCTCCCCCCAGCAACCCTCAGTTTGTTTTGTGAGATTAAGAGTCACTTATGGTTTGTCTCCCTCCCAATCCCATCTTGTTTCATTTATTATTCTCCTATCCCCCTAACCCCCCATGTTGTATCCCACTTCCTCATATCAGGGAGATCATATGATAGTTGTCTTTCTCTTCTCGTGGAATTGGAAATACCACTAAAACTGAGGCCAAATAAGTGCAGGGCAGTCAGAAAAACAAGAAAGTAAAAGAGCAGAAAAACTATTTTACTATTTAAATGTTCAGTTTATAGAAACAAGGTGAAAGTTAATAATTAATCATAAAACTTAATATTACCTTTAGAAAAGTTAATTATAAGTCCATAAACTATAATTCTTTTTTTAATTTAATTTTATTTCTTTTCAGAGTTCCAGAATTCATTGTCATAAACTATAATTCTTAAAGTCCATTTTTATCACCCTAAAATCCTTCCAGTAGCTTGAGGGTTTTGTCCTTGCCCATATTTCAATAGCAGAGGAAGAATCAATATTACTAATCCTGTTTATAAAACATAGTAAGCATTTAAAGAAATCAGAAAATGGAATTAGAAAAATTTTAAACCCAGAAAGATATAAGATTTCCTTTATTTTACATTTACTACAACAGAATAATGAGGGTTTTTTCTCTCAGTCAAATTCGTGTTTCATAATTCTGCCACTTACTAGGTATTTGGTTTAGTAGGTTAAATTTGAGTCTCTCTGAGCCTCAATTTACCATCCTTCAAATAAGGTTGAAAACTCACTATTCATAGTTTTTGGAGGAATTACAGGAGATAATGTGTAAAAAGTATTTGATATTTGACACTTAACAGTAAATAAATGTTATCTATTACTAATATTATAGAAGTTCATATTTTGGCATTTCCAGTTTTAATGATCTATTTATACAATCTATAGAAGTCCTAATTCTAAATTTTGCCAAAAACATCTTATAAGTTTCTTTACATATATGGAGATAGAGAGAGATACATTATTTCACAGGGCCCATGGAGAGTTGTTCATTTATGTATAATAATAGGGATTTTCCTGGCAGTTGAGTGATGTTTAAAATATCCGTGTTTTGAGATATGACTTATTTTAAAACTGTTTTCTTATAGAAAATTGGAACAGCTCTCTCTAGAGTTGTAAAGTAAAATGCTTAGGAGACAGGGTTTTGACTTTAAACAGAGTGCTGAACTGTCAGCTAGGTCATCTGGTACTTAAGCAGCTGGCGCTTGGAGCAAGCTACTGAATATCTCTAAGTCTCAACTTTCTCATTTGCAAGGTTAAAAAGTAGAATATCAGTTTTGCAGGGCATTTCGTGGATTAACCAGAAAGAGGGTGGCAGATGGCCAGAATGGTTCTGCTCATAGAGGAGGCACACAGAAAGCAGAGGTGTGTCCTACAGCCCCTGCCAGTGGGCTTGGCCTCCTTGTAGCCACACCTTGCCACTTACAGATAATACAGAACAAATGGTGAGGCCCAACTGCTGAGGTTCAAATAGTCCTCTGATACTTCCTAGCTGTGTGGCTTTGAGCAGCTTACTTAACCTCCCAGTGACTTCATGCTCTCATATGTAAAAAGTGGATGATCATAGTACCTACTTCATAAAACTATGCAGAGGATTCAGTGAGTTAACATTAGCAAAACTCTGAGGATAGTGCCTGGTATATTGTAAACACTGTGAAGTATGGGTTAAATACACTTAAAAACCCAGTACATGTTACCATAAGCAACACATTTTTGTGAAAAACAAATATATTTTGAAAACATTAATGAGAAGAGTGACAATATTTACATTTTGCTGATATCTTTAATATCTGACTTAATGGAAAACAGTATCTCAACTCTGTATCTTCATCTAATCTATTGGAAATATGTCATTTTGGTTGAAGTACATGAATAAAATCTGGCCACACACAGATATATCACTGGAAAATTGAATGACTGGAAAATCATTCACAGATAATTGTGAATGTTCTTTGTTGATATGTTACCAAAACAAAAGGTAGTTTCTTAAAGGTTAGTTGTGATGTGGAATCTGAAACCATATATTATGCTCTGTTACATTAAAATACATGTATCTTTCTTGTATTTTGAATGGATCTTTATGAATACAAGATTTTGTACCATCCCAAAGTAGTCCTTTGGTAAATATTGGTTCACTGACTAACATGGAATTTCCAACGATACATTACATTACACAGGATCAAAAAATCTCATTCATTACTACCACCAATCTCATCAGAAAAGTATTTTTAAGTATTAGTACGCTGTTAGGCTTAGACTTACAGTGGAGGATACCTCCCCCAAATTCTTATTTTCTTATTTCAGTGATGAACTCTCCAGTTTCATCACTGAAAACAAATACGGCCAGCGGTTTTCCTTGGAATGACCGGCTCCCTTGATTAATTTTTGAAAAAATGTCGCCAAATCCCCACATTGGAGAACCAGACTTCGTCTGTCTGTCTTTTATTAAAGCAAAAATTGTGTGCCATGAAAGAAGTGGCTAGTTCAAACAATCGCCAGCTCGCCTTTCCTAGAGACAACTGTCACACTGCACTCTCCGGGAAAAGTGCTTTATGAATCATTCCACTTTGTCCAACAGTATATTAAACATAGGTACACTCAGGGTTGATATTTAATAAAAGTAACAACTTTCCAGTCTTCACCAGAGACATTTCTAAGTGAAACCGACTTGCCTTTTTTCTTACCCTGAAGGGGGTGAGCAGAGAATAGGACAGCAAGCTCAGAGCGCTACAGCGTTGGTTCCAGGGTCAGTCCCAGCAGGTCTACGTAACCCTGGTGTAGTTTTTCTTAAGTAACAGCAACTTTATTGAGATATAACTCACATACCATAAAATTGACATTTGTGAAGTATATGTATTTCAGTGGTTTTTAATATATTCACCTAGTTATGCTGCCACCACCAAATTCTCGAAATGTTTCATCTCCTAAGACGCTATCTACTCATTCCCCAGCATTCTCCAGTCCCTGGAAACCACCATTCCTTCTCTCCATTTAGATTCCTCTATTGCAGAGTTTTCATGTAAATGGAATCAGACAGTATGTGATATTTTGTGTCTGGCTTTTTTTTCACCTAATTTTTAGGATTCATCCATGCTAGAGCAAGTGTTATTGCCAAATAATATTATTGGAAATAATTTTGTTGTCAAATAGTATTTCATTGTATAGGTATGTGGCATTTTGTTTATCCTTTCACCATTTGATGGACATTTGTGTTGTTCCCACTTTTTGGTCACTATAAATTGCTGCAAATTGTCATGTACAGTTTTTTGTGTAGAATATGTTTTCATTTCTCTTGGGTATATACCTATACCCAATTGCTGAGTCTTATGGCAACTCTATATTAAATCGTTTGAGGAACTGCCAGATTATTTTCCAAAATGGCTGCACCATTTTACATTTCCACCTGCACTGTGTGAAATGTCTAATTTCTCTAGATTCTAGCTAGCACTTTTTATTACCTATTATTATTATTATTATTATTATTATTATTATTGCCATCCTAATGGGGACAAGGGTATTTTATTGTGGTTTTGATTTGCATTTCCATGATGACCAGTGATATTGAGCATCTTTTCATGTGATTACTAGCTTTTGGATATCTTCTTGGAAAAATGTCTACCAAGATCCCTTGCCCAAGCCTTAACTGGATTATCTGTCTTTTTATTTTTGAGTTTAAGAGTATCCTAGATAATGAATCTTTATGAGATCTATAATTTGTAGATATTTTCTACCATTCTGTGGGATGTCTTTTCACTTCCATGATGATGCCATTGAAGCATAAACATTTTTAGTCTTGTTGAACTCCATTTGACTTATTTTTATTTTTGTTGCTATTGATTGTGTCGTCCTGAGAAGTCATTGCTTAATCCAAGATTTTAAAGATTTAATTACACATGTGTCATGTATTTTTAGCTCTCACATTTACATATCTAATCTATTCTGAGTTAATTGTTTTTATTTATGATGGGAGGGGGAAGTCCAACTCTTTTGCATGTGGTTAGCTGGTTGTCCAGATACCATTTGTTGAAAAGACTATTGTTTTCTCCTTTAATTGTCTTGGCATCCTTGTCAGAATCCATTGATCATAAATGTAAGAGTTTCTTTGTGGTCCCTCGATTCTATTTCATTCATCTATATGGCTATTCTTATGCCAGTATGCCCACTACCTTGGTTACTATAGCTTTGTAGGAAGTATTGAAATTAGGAAGTGTGAGTCCCTTAACTCTGATTTTTCTTTTAAGATTACTTTGGCTCTTCAGGATCCTTTGCATTTCCATATTAATTTTATAATCATCTCAATTTATACAAAGGAAAAGGCAGATGGGGTTTTGAAAGAAATTGCTTTGAACCTGGGGGAGTGTTACCATCTTAACAATATTAATCTCCTGATCCATGAACATGGTATATCTCTGCATTTATTTAGTTCTTTAATTTCTTTCAACAGTGTTTTATTGTTTTCAGTGTATAGGTGCTACATTTCTTTTGTTAAATTGATTCCTTAGTATTTTATTCTTCTTGATGCTTTTGTAAATAAAATTTCTTTCTTAATTTCATTTTCAGATTGTTCATATTGATAGTCTATCCAGCAACCCTGTTTAACTTTTACTAGCTTAATATGTTTTTTATTTTTTTTTATTTTGCAGTTGCTTATATATGAGATTATGTCACTTGCAAGTAGATAGAGTTTTATTGATTCTCCCATCAATGACTTTTTTCTATTTCTTGCCTAATAATCCTAGCTAGACTCTTCAGCACAATGTTGTGTACAAAGAGTAAGAGCAGAAAACTTACCTTGTTCCTGATTTTAGGGGGAAAGCATTCATCTCTCAAAACTCAGTATGATGTTAATTCTACTCACAATTGTTTTTGCATAATTGGTGCAAATGTCAACAAAGTGAAAAGCCAATTTTTTTTTAATTATTATTATGATCATAGTTTTTACCCATAGATTGTCTAACAAGTGTGTTGGGGATCCACATGAGTCCACAGACCTCATTTCCAGAACTCTGAATTAAAAGGTTAGAATATAACATAAAATCTTTCTCTTTACCCTACATCCAGCCATGATCCTAGATTTCAAAATACATATAGGTGATCCAGCTTACACAGCATTCCTTCTAGTACTCTAGCTTTACTTTACCTAAACTATACCTATGCCCCTCACTCTAAGAGACACCATCTGGATATTGTCAGTGTCTTAGCTACGATATCTCTAAAATTTTAATCCATTGCCTACTTTTGGAACACAAGTTTTATTCTTCCAGGCTCCTTACTTTTTCATTCACACAATCCCTGATTTTCAATCTCACACTCATAGCAACATCCGGAGTTTTGGTTATTCTATTTCTCCCAGACCACCATCATCACCTCTTCTCAACATGGTATCCCACTGTTGATAGCTTCAACAATTCTTTATAACAGCCTTGTTCTCCTGGGGTACTCCTACTGTTATTATAATGAGAAAAAAAAACGTACAAATCAGAAAAAATAACAAGCAGAAATGGGGCATGATGTGTTCAAGTGAAGAAAGATCTTGGAAGAAGTTGGAGAAGGGCTTATACAGTGAACAAAGGATGAAATCACATGGTGATTATATGTTATCTTGAAATTCTCAGGTACTGCAAGCTTGTGACATATCCAGTACCTGGGAGGTTTCCATGTATATAAAGAGTTAAATATATTTTGTCACCACATCATTTCACCTATTCTATTTGATGTAATTTCTGAATGGAAACAAATCCAAGAGAAAACAAGCTATTTGAGTCAACATATTTGAGTTATCATATCCCAAAAAGCTTAAGGAAATGAGATAAATATAACCAAGAGGTTAGGGTATGGAAAGATTGACTGAAAAAATTGGCTTCTGATATCTAGAAAAAGAAATGTTGAAAGTGAGAAACATTTGAAAACAGAAAATATACTGGTTTATCAATTACTGGAGTCTAGGAATAAGAACTTAGACTTTTAACAATAAGTTCAGGAGAAATAAAAGTAAAGTAATATTTTGGCACATCAGGTGCTACATAAATGGAATCCATTATGAAAAACAGCAGTACACACTATAAATAGTTGCAAATGTTTTTAGTTAAATTCATAAATGAATTTAGTTAAATTCATAGCTGACAAATTGATACTGGCTTGTGGTAGAAAATCAGGATATATTAAAAAAGACTTTCTAGTATTTGAGGTTAAAATCAATGAAGGCAGTTGTTCAGTGTAATATTTTGGGGGGCATGGTTAGAGCCTGAATATTGGACTAGACCAAAGAGATGACCAAATACGCCAATATGTGTGCTTCTAATTGGAAAAAGGAAAACAAATAAACTGCACCTCAACAATAAAACACTGAGCATTCCCACTTAAAATGTGAGAATTTTGAGAACTGGTTAATAACCACTTGTAGTGATGGTGGTGTTGGGGTATTACCATTGTTTCCAAATAAGTTTTACTTGTGGATAACTCTGTAGAAATATTTTGGTGTTAATGCCACAATTTATTGATTTCTTATGGTACAGTTTATGCAAAAATGGAACAACCCAGTAATGTACAGATAGTAGATACCAAAATCTCTCTTTAACCTTCTCTCTTTGGGCTATAAGATCTTCTTTAACCTTTACTGATTGGGACTATTTTTCATCTGTTAGATATTGTCTGTCATTACTATTGCATATGCCCTAATATTTGATAAGAACATATTTCACAGTGGCAGTACTACATTACTGACTCTTATTCACCTTACTAAGAGCCCCAGGTCTAGTTCTGTCCACTCATTCTGGCCATTCCCATCTTTTATCAGATTAGTGATAGTCTGAGCCTAATACTTGCTTTGTACTTGCCCTTTTCTGAACTTGTGTTGACAGGCCATTTCTTATTTGTCAAAGTCCCTTTGAATTAATTTCCTCTTTTTTCCTGCCTAACTGGATTATTGGAAAATCTAATAAGGATGCTTTCTCTTCCATCATTCAGAGCATTGATAAACATTACTGGAATCAACCTGATCCCAAAGGAACATCTTGCCTTATCTTCCTTTCTTCTGCTTCTCATGTGAGTGCAGCATTTTTTCCTGTGAGAAATAATCATTGATGGGAAATTCAGACTGACAATGGTTTATAATATGAATGCAATCATTTTAATTCCCCCTCCCTATTCCTAATGTTCCCCAGTCCTTGATTAGTGTGGAAGCCATTAGACTATGAATGCTGTTTAAATAATGTTGTCCATTCCCCATGTAAACATAGAGGCTAAGAACTTCTTGAGGAGCCAAGGTACTCATTAAGACATGTAATATGATACAGACTTGACCAGATGGTTGTTCCTATTTGATAACTATGCAGCCTGACGATATTAGGTTGCATCATGTTCATTTTACAGATGGGAGTTTGGAAGATAGTCAAGTCGTACTCCATTGAACATGCAACCAATCACGGTGAAGCTGGAGTCTAAAGTATCCCATCTAAAGTTTATCATTTTGCATTTAGATTTCACTAAATTTCCTAATAAATTAAAGGAGCACTGTTTTAATTCTATTTTTTGAGATTCACCATGGCTGTATATAACAATTTGCAGGAAGAGTTATGTGAAACATTTAAGACTGGGTGTGATATGATAAGGTAGAAATACAAATGTTCATCAATTTCATAAAATTAAGATGTATATATCCACAATTCCTATCCAATTCAGAAAGCTTTAAATGTGTGTCTTTGTTTGCCTTGTAGTTGACATTCAGAATGGAGAGGTACTAAATAACTGCTAAGTAACAAAGTTTCTTTTTTTTTTTTTTTAGCAAATT
The DNA here is from genome assembly GCF_922984935.1 of Meles meles. Lineage (NCBI taxonomy): Eukaryota > Metazoa > Chordata > Mammalia > Carnivora > Mustelidae > Meles > Meles meles. Next base: position 61,343,474 of record NC_060074.1, on the reverse strand, counting down.
TTCTTGATACAGCTAATCGCTGATATTTAAACAGGAATGTATGAACATTTTTGAGTTTCCAAGCAAGGAGAACATCTTCAGAATTTATTCTTCTTTGATACTATTGTATTAGAACCTTTGAAAGCTATACCACATATATTTAATAGCAGAGATATCAATTTAGCTATCAACTATTCTACATATCACTTTTTTTTATGCTCTCTGATCATTATGCTTCCAGACAAGTAGTTGGAGAACTGATCAGCATCTCATATGAAGTCAGCATGTTATGCTAGTTTGCTGTCCAATTACATAGAGCTGTGGAATATCTCCTCCAAAGGAATCATATTTATCTATTTCTAAGCATGGTGGTAAAGGAGTTTCTAAATGGCAAGTCTCAAATTGGGGGCTTAATTTAAAAATGGTGACAAGATGACTGACCCCTAATTTTCTAAATCCTCAAAATCATTTAAGTTAAACACTATTTTCCAACTATTTGTTATATCCAGAATTATTATGAAAGCTAAGTATTAGAGAGTTGAGATGCTATAAATTAATAGAAAAAATATGAAGAGATAATGAATATAATTTAGACTACTGAAAATTTTCAGGTCTATTTATTTAACAAACACATAGGTAAGTGCTTACAATGTGCCAGGCATTGTTCTAAGTGTCTTACAAAACAACCCTATGATTGATGTATTGTTATTACCATTCTCATTTTATAGATGAAGAAGATGAGGGACTAAGAGATTAAATAACTTGTCCAAAGTCGTATTACTAACAAATACCAGAACTGAGATTGGCACCTCTATAGCCTGTTTCCAAATTCTGCTCTTTTAAGCACTATTCAATTCTAACAAATAAGAACGGGAGGTTTATAGCAATTGATAAATCTCTTATTTATAACATTACAATTGTTAAAAGCTTGTACTATGCAAAACATGATTTTGACACTATAAGCAGCAGTACACCCACAACTTTATACTCATATTTTGTTTTTACAAAAGATACAATTTTCATAAAATTTTATAATGATGAATAACTTTAAATCTGGAAGAAAGAAAATTCAAATTAAAATGGGATTTTTCCCAACAAGAAAATCATTTAGAATGTCAGAAGACAAATGGGAACCCAAAGCAATCACCTTTCAAAATGCAGTATTATCACAACAGACAGTAACAAATCTTAAGTCTCTTCAACTCTGGAACACTGAGTACTGTGCTGTGTGCACAGCAAAGGGTCAGTAAATATTTGTGATAAATAGAGATTTCTGCCAGCAAACCTTCCCTTCTTAGGAGACTCTAACATTTTTATCCCTAGAGGTAAATGCTCAGCTAAATTGTTTTCCTCAATCAGAAGAGCTCACATATTTGGGAACCCAGAGTCCATCTAGAATTTTTCTTATAAAATGACTAATCTAAGCTGGCTGAAGGCAAAATTTCTTGTCCTTGGTTTCTCCTTCCTGCTTCTTTTCCAAATCTTCTACCAAAACTCATCTTAGGAAATATGTGGATAAATCCATTCATGCTGAGATGTAAATAACTCACAGTTCTGGGCATTACACTACCAGTTACATTTGGATCATAACAGTGTAAGCATTAGCCAGTGGACTAGAGAGGTATCCAAAAGTAAATGTTTCCAGCTACCCCAAATCATTTATCTTTGCAGTCTTTCAATAAGACAAACTTTGCTCCTTTTCATTTTCCTTATGGCTCCCATAGAGAGGGCATAGAGTGGAGAGCTCAGCTAGTGGAGAATGCAGCAAACTCACTCCTAGTGGGAAACAGACAAAAAGGCCACATCATTCTCAGCACTCCATTCCTTATGAAACTAAATGATGGTTGACAATGAAATTCAAGCTTCTGATTCTTATTAAGGCTGACTATTGAAACTTGATTAGGCCTATAATTACACACTGCTTGAATCAAGAATGTCAAATAATGGGGCAGGACCTCTATAGCTGAGGAATCAACTTACAACCTAGGTTGGTCCATGAGCAACCTGCTCAGACAGCACTCAGTCATAAATTGTCCCAAGTTTAACCTGGTGAGAATTGTTGGGAGGTTATCTTCTGTCAAGTATCCAAAACTAAATTCTTTATTTCTAAAATCATAGTTGATCCTGACTACTCAGGAAAAAGAAAGGAAGAAAAAGAGAGATAGGTAGAATAAAGAGGGACAAAATGATCTACTATTTTGTGGCTAATAAGTAAAACCAAACAAAATGATTGGATCTTATCACAATTTATTATGTTAAATATACAAAACGAACCAGTTTAATGAAAACTGTTAAAATTCAATATTCAATTTTTTGTTATTGATTGTTGTATAGAAACCTAAGCAGAATATACTTTTTATCCCTTGTTTTGAAAGGAAATGAAATTTCAATGTACTATCTGCATAGTATTGGAATTTTTAAAATAATTATTTAAATACTTGGATTAAAAATATCTTATTCTATATTTTGTAGAGGTTGATTAAAACCTAATAGGAAAATGTGAAACAGCACATGCTTATAACATGGTATGCAATGTATGTAAGAAAATCTGTACTTGTGCTATGAGAAGATTTCCTAATTCTTAGTTTTATGAATTTCGCAGTGATTATCAGTTATATACACCTATTCAGCTACAGTAGAGAAGCTGCTGTTATAAACTAATAGGAAGTTTGGATGAAGAGATTATAGTCTATGTCAGACAGCATCTTGAAACTGGCCAATGCACACATTCAAGAGACGGAAAGCATTCACGTTAAAAAGCAGCAAGTCCAGGCAAAAGCATCATAATCTTGATGTTTTTCATCCGCCCTATGTATTCTATAACCCATGCTTACCTCCTCGGTGCCACATCAGTCCAGTTGGATTTGACTTAAATCTACCTCTTCCTGACCAACTCCATTAAATTGGGGTTTCTAATAGTAGCTCTACTCAACTCAGTCTCTGTCCTCACTTGACTTCTCCTTCAACTTGATCTCATACTGCAGACCAACGCACCTCTGCAGTTTCTAGCAGCTGACTTCTCTTTCTGGGATAATCACTTTCTTTCTTTTTTCTTTTTAAAGAAAATTGAGGAACTTGATAGTTTAGACATTAACTAAAGTCAAAATTTTATTTTTTAATGCATGAGCTTCTCTGCATTTCTGTAACATTCTTTTATCATACAATTTACAGCCCTTCCAGTTTCAAGGTTCTGCTAGATCAGATGTTAACATCATGCTATCTGCATTTTTTTAGCTTTTAATGCTCAAAACATCTACAAGTAAAATGATTGTTTTTGACATTATTTGACTCTCTTGATTCAAGTAGAGTGTAATTATACCCCTGATCAAGTTACTGTAGACAGCTTGAATCCAAAGAGAGATACCACATATGGAAACATTATGTTTAATCACAAACAGATACAACTGGATTTTTCTTACTACATATCATACTTTTAAGGTGAGATGTACTTTTTATAATAAATATAATTTAAAAACACATAAACATATGCTAATATAGATGTTATTTCAATTTAATTTTAATTAGAAAGTGAGCATAAATTTTAAAACATTACTCCCAAATTTGTAGTATAGTTTTATGAAAACTTTTAAATTGGAAAATTGTATTGTAATAATAGTGTATATATTTGGTTACTACTAAAACTCAACTTGGTTACTAGTAAAACTCAAAATGATCATTGGACCCAAACCTCATGAATAAAATACCTGATCAACTTAGTCTAAAATAACCTCAGAAAACAATGGAAAAAAAAAAAACAAAACAAAAAAACAAAACCTCTTGATTCACGTGGACTCAACTTGTATGATAATCTTTTTCATTCTTTTTACATTATAAGTACTATAATTACTACAAAGTATTTATCTCATAAATTTAAATTTCAGAGAAAGAACAGCTATAAATTCTCATATATATTATTTATTTATATACCTATTTATCATAAACTACCTTCTGAGATTATTTTCACACTGCAATCACTAAAATGGAGGTCAATTTCCAAAAATAAAATAAAATTAGTATTAAATTATGACTGGAAGAGACCAAACTGAATTGCCTTTATGCTAAAGATTTGTGGGTATAAGTAAGCAAAGATTATATTCCTCCAACTTTGACTGAAATATGAAACTATTATGCGTAATTTATGTGTTTCATCAATAGGAAAGCAAAGTTTTACTATTTTGAAATTCTTAATATATAAGGTAGTATAGTTACTGCTAAAATGTAATTACTGAGTAGCTATTAAATATAAATGCTGTAAAAACACAGGACATTTGAATGGATGGTATAGTAAAATTAGTATTTTATACAAAAACAACCTCTTAAAGGTATGGTACAGAGACAAAATGGCTTTCAAAATAGAAAGCTTTGGAGCATCCAAGTCTATTTTCTAAAAACTTAGCCTAATAAGTGAAAAACAACAAATAAAATAGGAAATTTATATTGGTATAGTGGAAAAGCCCATTATATTTTTGGCTAAAATTTTATTACTGCTGAATAATAAAATAAGGTTTTTTTCATAAAAGATACCTCTAAAATTATAAGTTTGCATACTTATTTTTTAAGGGTCAGTCATTGATCCCTGCTATGGGTTAAATTGTGCCATCACCTCTGCTCTCACCAAAGGCCTAACCCTGAATACCTATGAGTGTGATCCTATTTGCAAATAGGGTCTTTATAAATGTTAAAGTGTGGTCATCAGAGATATGATATGATATGATATGATATGATATAAGTTTTTATGAGAAAAGGAAAATTCCATATGTGGAGATAGAGACAACAGAGCCTTGTGACAACAGAAGCAGAAGTTGTATGCAGCTGCAAGACAAGGGATGCCAAGTCTTGAAAGACCACCAGAAACTGTAGAGTCAAAGAAGTGCTCTATCCAGAGTCTCAGAGGGATCATGGCTCAGCTGGTGCCTTGTTTTCAGACTTCTAGTCTCCAAATTGAGAGACAATAAATGTCTATTGTTTAAAACCACCCAGTTTCTGGAGCTTTGTTATGGCTGCCTTAGGAAACTAATACAGTTCCTAAGCAGCATTCTTCGTATCACCTCGGCTTTAAAGGAAAATGTGCACAGTATTAAAGAAAGGTTGATATGACAGTATCTTATCAGCCACTCTGCACTCATGGGCGACAGCTTTCAATTCCAGCATATGACTGAAGACAGCCTGAGGTTTTGATGTTGTAAAACATGGCATTTTAAGGATATAAAACCAGCATCAGCTTAGAGTATGACACCCTACTTTTAATTTATGGAAATGAATTTTCTTCCTAAAAGGTTTATTAAGAATTCACACAGAGAAAGTTGGTTTCAAAAATTTAGAAATGGTTAATCTTCGGTGGAATCAACACGGATAGTAGTTGATTAGGGCATCTGCTTTCCTTTTTTCTGAGTTTTGACCAGTTCTCATTTAACATAAGAAAGAGAAAACAACCTCCTCTAACTCACAGGCATATTTTTATTTTAATGAAGTTTTAAAAGGAATTGTCTTTCAGCTTGAGTTAAATGCTTTCCTTATTACATGTTTATCTTGAAAAGTGAAGAAAGCACAATCAACTGTAGAAGTGGAGATTTTGTGATTTTAGGTGTGCCTTGATTTGGTTTAAGAGGTGATCAAAATCAGTTAGGCAAAACACAGAGTCTTCTAGGTGTTTGGACAATGTCTTATAGAGATATCAATACAACAGCTAGGAGCATGATTTAATACTACCAGTTAGGAGAGTGATGTAACCAAGATGGCACTGTAAGTCATTCCTGACTTCACTCCCCCTCATAAGCAGAATAACATCTGTTGAAGAACAAAACACCACAGGGAGAATCCTAGAATATGGGAGTGAGGCGCAAGTACTCACACTGCCACAGAGACCATGACAGAATGCATTACAAGGGTAAAAGAATGGGCTACATGTTGACTGCATAGCTCCACCCCCAGGACAACACTGAACTTCATGGAGAGATCATCCCTGAGCCTCCAGTTCCTCCAGTGGGAAAAGAGAGCCCAGGTGGGTAATCAAACTCCACCAGCATTGGAGATTGTTTTGTGAAAGCCCTCCTATGATCTTGTACCACAGGAATTTCAGGGGAATCTGGGTCCCAGTCACTGAAACCTGACTGTGACAGAGAACTGGTGATGGGGGTGGAGGTTGTGGGGAGGGGACTTGCAAACAACCAGCACACAGATCTTGGCAGACTGAGTTCTTACCTACAATGCTCAAGCAGTAATCACAACCAGTGTTTTTGCTCATCTGCAGAACCAAGCCAGGGTTGCATTCTGATCAGGGTACTCAGTGGGTGCAGATCTATCTGATATGGATCCTCAAATGAAGAGTTTTGTTGGTTCTAGAGCCCAGATTACCTAAGACCAGGCAAAATACTGAGTCACAGCTCCACCAGGAACTTTGATCAAGAAGTGGGTAGGCGGAGCTGATCATACAGAAAGCAAAGCCAGTACCAGGTGTGGAGGCTTTTTTTGTTGTTGTTGTTACACACAGGCAAGGGGATTAATTCGTAACAAAGACAAAAGGAATCTCCTGGCCACTTCCAACCAGAGAACCTGTTTGGGAAATTGAGAGTAGCCTGGAGCAGCCCTTTCTGTCCCACCTAAAGTGGCTGAGACATAACCCTCCTGTGGAGAGTATCTTTTGGCCCCATTTGACCAAAAGGGCTGATGAGAACAACCAAAAGCTGTAAAGTCCAGTGGTGCTGAAGCTAAGAGAAGGACAGAACTGACAGTTGGCAGAACAAAGTCAGTGTCCCTGTTTGGATGGAAAACTTGGGGTGCAGGTTGGTCTGCGTTCAGAAAACAAAGAGCTATGAGTACCTGGGTGACTCAATTGGTTAAGTAGCTGACTCTGGATTTCAGCTCAGATCATGATCTCAGGATCTTGGGATAGAGCCCCACATCGGGCTCCATGCTCGACAGGGAGTCTGCTTGAGAGAGTGTCTCTCTCCCTCTGCTCCTCCCCCTGCTTGCACTGTCTCTTTCTCTCTCTCAAATAAATAAATAAATCCAAGAACAACAACAAAAAAAGACAACAATGAGCTTTAGGGTTTCAGAGCTGCTTCTCTCACTCAGTTTGCAGAAGGAATCTAATTGGTAGCCCTGCTTATGATTGAATCCGACCTTCAGCCTTTCCAACCAGGAATCTAATCAGAGCACACAAGAAGTTGCATAGCTGATTCAACAGCCCTACATACAGTGGCACTTGAACAGAGAGCACAACTGTGGCTTTCCCCATCTGCAGACCAAACTGTAGACTCACCTGACCAAAGTATTCAGTACATATGTAGGCCTGATTCAGGTCCCCAAACAATGAGCTGTATGGGCCTTGGGCTCCAGCCTGCTGTTCTGCCAGTGCAGGGAAGTTTATTGATAGCCCCATCTATTACTGAATATAGTACCCATTCCTGACTACTTAGTAACCCTGAAGAGAATCCAGGCAACCTTGGAGCCCATCCTATGTCTTCACTTGGGTAGGGAACCAAGCCAACAGTCCTAGCCAACTGTTCTCAGCCCCATCTTCATCCTCAGAGCTTGAACAGTTGCTTTGCCTCAAAATAGACAATAATAGCAGGATCCACCTGCTCAAAGACATTATCAATAAACATACCCAGAAACCCAAACTAAGCTGACTGATGAAGAACTGTCTGACAAAGCAAACCTGTAAAGCCTAGAGGTATAGCCCTTTACTCAAATGTACAGATACTAACATAAGAAATTAAGAATCACACACAAAAAATCAGGTAAATATGACACCACTAAACGAAACTAATAAAGCCCCAATAACTGACCTTAAAGAAATGAACATCTATGAACTGTCAGACAAGCAATTCAGTTTAGTGAACTATAAGAAAGCACAGAAAACTAAATAAAATTGGGAAAACAATGAATGAACAATACAATAATTTGGAAAAGGAAACAGCAACCATCAAAAATAGAAAAAAAAACCCTAAAGTTATTGAAAAAATATTAAAAAATAAAACTGAACTGAAGAATTCAATAGAGAGTTTTAAAAGTAGACTCAATCATGCAAAAGAAAGACTCCATGAGCTTGAGGATAGTATATTATAAATCACCCAGTCAGAGAGGGAAACATTTAAAAAGAAAAAGAGTGAAAAAGAATCCTATAGGAATTATAGGACACAATGAAAAGGAACAATATTTGCATTATGGGATTCCTGGAGAAGAAAAAGAAAAAGACAGAAAGTACGTTTAAAGAAATAATGTCCAAGAACTTCTCAAACCTGGGGAGAGAAGTGGACATCCAGATCTATGAAGCCCAAAAGACCTTAAATAGATTGAACCCAAATGGAGGCACACTGAAATACATTATAATTAAATGATTAAAAAGAAAAAATAATTAAACATTTAAATTAAATTAGAAAAATTAAAATAAATCATCAAAAGTCAAAGACAGAGAAAGAATTTTTAGAGTAAGTAGCAAAAAGAGAGACGTGACATGCAAGAAAACTCCCATAAAACTATGGACAAAATTCTCAGCAGAAACTTTCCAAGCCAGAGGAAATGGGATGACATATTCAAAATATTGAAAGAAAATGACTGTCAACTCAAATCTCTCTAACTGGCAAAGCATCTTTCAGAAACAAAAGAGACGTAAAACTTTCCCAAACAAAAGCTGAGAGAGTTCATTACTACCACATGTACCATAGAAGAAACGCTAAAGGGAGCTCTTTAACTAGAAGTAAAAATCACAGAAATTAATAGCAGAAAAATATAAAAATGGTGGCATAAATCTCCCTGATAATAGTAAACATATAGTCATAGTTAGATTCTACAATATGGTAATAATGGTGCATAATTCACAACTCCAGTTTAAAAGTTAAAAAAAATTAAAAATAAGATAAAATTTTTTTAAAACATGTAGCAAAAATAACCATAAATACAATACCTATTTCTATTTTTTTATCTTTTATTTTTATTTTTTTATTAACATATAACTTATTGTATGTTTCAGGGGTACAAGTCTGGAAAATAGTATGGAGTTCCCTCAAAAAGTTGAAAATAAGGCTATTCTATGACCCAGCAATTGCACTACTGGGTATTTACCCCAAAGATACAAATGTAGTGATCCAAAGGGGTACATGCACCCCAATGTTTCTAGCAAAGATACCCATTTTAGTTACACAATATAAAAAACATATAAAATATAATAGAAATAACCTAAAATGTGAGGGGGAGAAGAAGTAAAAATATAAAATATACTAGTTGTATTTAAATTGTTATCAGCTTAAATTTAAGTATTATAAGTTTGAAATATTGTATCTCAATTATATTCAATTTTTTAAAAAATGGGCAAAGGACCTGAATAGACATTTCTCCGAAGAAGATCCATGAAAAGCCGACAGGCACATGAAAAGATGCTCCACATCACTAGTCATTAGGGAAATGTAAATTAAAACTACAATGAGATATCCTCTCTTTTCTGTTAGAATAGCCATCATCAAAAAGACAAAAGGTAACATATGATGGCATGGATGTGGAGAAAAGAAAAATGCACTTTGGTGGGGACATAAACTGGTATAGTTACTATGGAATACAGTATGGAGCGTCCTCAAAAACTTAAAAGCAGAACTACTATATGATCCAGCAATTCCACTTATGGGAATATATCCAAAGGAAAGGAACACACTAACCTGAAGAGACACTGCCACCCTCATGTTCAAAGCAGTGTTGTTTTATAGACAAGATGAGGAGAAACCTAAGTTCTCATTGATGAATAAATGGATGAAGAAAATGTGGTATGTATGCAACAGAATGTTATTCAGCCATAAAAAAAATGAGGAAATGCTACCATTTGTGATAACATTGTTGAAACTTAAGGACATGATGCTCAGTGAAATAAGAAAGCGTAAGATAAAACTATCATCTCACTTGTATGTGGAATCTTAAAAAAAAAAAACAAAAAAAAAAACAACCCTGAAAAAAAGATCAGACTTGTGATTACCAGAGGCAAAGAGTGGTGGAGGGGGATTGGAAGAAGGTGGTCACAAGTTACAAACTTCCAGGTGTAAGAAAATACTAGGGATGTAACGTACAACATGATGACTATAGCTAACCTGCTCTACGATATACAGAAAAGTTAGGAGAGTAAATTTTAAAAGTTGTCATCATAAGGAGAAAAACCATTTTTTTCTCTCTTCTTTTGTTTTTTAATTGTACCTATATGAGAGGATTGATGTGAGTTGAAATTATTGTGGTAATTATTTCACAATATATGTAAATCAAACCATCATGCCACATACTTTAAGCTTATATGGTGATATATGTCAATTATTTTTCAATTGAACTGGAAAAATGCAAAAAAGAAAAAAAACTGTAAAATGTTTTTTAAAAACTTACCACGTATTAACTTTTTAAAAATTAACTCTACCCCCAAAGTGAGCTCAAACTCATGACCCTGAGATCAAGAGTTGCATGCTCCACTACTGAGCAAGGCAGGGTCCCCCACTCTGTTGAGTCCTTGAAAAATAAATTTGTCTTTGTTATTTGTCTACATGACAAATTGTAACAACAAATGTTTATAAGCACAGTATGTCTCCATCCTTGTTTGGAGGGCTACAGATAATATAAAAAATGGAAAATGTATTTCCTGTCTCAAGAGGAAGTTCACAATCTATTTGAGAAGAAATGATGTATAGTAGATCTATTAGGCAATTAGAAAATAATACAGCAAAACTTAGATTGAGCCCCAAACTGTGTAGAATGATAGTCACATCCTCCAGTCACAATCTCAATGTCAATTAAATACTGAAGTCATTCTAAAATGTATCCAGATATGATAGAGCTTCGAATTTTACAAAACCAAGACCAACTTCAGCTTGAGGCATACGCATTCTAGGTTTTTGTTTTTTTTAAGAGGTCATTATAACATAGAGTCACCCAGGGGCCTGCATTGTGGAGTGGGAACAGTCATGGTGCATGGATATACCTTCTTATTACTGAAGAAAGGGGTAGGTGTGAAATTGGAAGAGAGATAAATAGGCTTCATGCTAAGGTGGTGGTGTTGGTGGTTGGGACTAAAAAAACACTTAAAATCTCAAAATTAGAGATGTATGACAGATGAGATAATATTATAAAGTGGTTAATGTTATAAAGACATCAACATTATTTGAAGCCATATGATGTTAGGAATAATGAAGAATTGTAAAATCAGGCATAAGTGAAATAAAAGAAAACAATGTCTCCCTCACCACCAATGCCTCCTCTCACAAAAAATGAAAGAAAAAGAAGGAACTTTGTCTTATCAGCACATTTTTTGTCTGCCATTCTTGTCAATGATTTTTCTTTAACTCCAACTTTTAAATGTATGAGGTATCAAGGTGGGGGGGGGGTTATGAAATCCACAGATGCATGTTACAAATGTAGACTACCATAACTGTAAACTGGGATTAAATGCATCATTTCAAATAGCTTCACTTACATCATCTTAAATAAAGAAAAATAATAATTCCCCTAGGAATAGGCTGCTCCATTTCCTTTGTAGAAATGCAGCGCTTTCCTCCATGGGTTAGTTTATATATTAATTTAATTGTAACCCTCTCAAAGGTAATTGTATGATTGGGAAGCAGAGTGGACACAAGAATGTTTAAGAACTAAATCTGCTCAGATTTATTGTATATTTGATTGACTGGGGAAATGACTTTCAGTTGACATCTGAGCCAACAAGTTAGCTGAAATAAAATTTTGCTTAATACCTTTGCATCAATAATCTAGGCACAGCCTCATTGATTGAGAAAGTCTGATCAATAGAGTATTACTGGCTGCCTAACTATAACTTTTTTGCTAATTCTGCTGATGACCTTCTTACCACTACTTCTCAGGTTCACCTTTTTTTCCACTTTGAAATTCAATTTGCTCCATTTGCTGTTATTTAAAGAATTTACACACCCAATTGATTTTAGCCACTTGCTATAGTTAGTATATAGGATGCAAAAGATTGCACCTGATTGTGGTGAAACTTTAGAACTGCCAAAGTACTCAAATATTTAGCAAGCATTTTCATTTTGAATATACTTGCGGAAAAAAAAAAAACAGATCAATCAATCATATGACCAAAATAATTTTGAAAATGAAGTGTTCCCATTTTTAAATAATTATTCATATAGTAAAGGATTTATAAGTATTAAAGAGGATGTTGTTGAACCGAAAAAATAAAAACATATGGAAACAAGAAAATGTGGCTCTGGTTTTCAAGATAAAAGGATAATAAAGGAAAGGTGGCAAAAACACCCTAATTGAGAAAGAAGGCTCATGAATGTGTAACAGCCTAATGAAATTTAGAAACAATTGTCAAGAATCATGAAGGTCTGAGTTTTTAATCTACATTCCAGGTAAGAAATTAACCTGTCATAGGCACATAGATACTGGCAGAATACATAAAACCCCTGGGTGGGAGATAAAGAACTTTATGGCTCATAGCAATAACAGTAGCCAAATTATCAGCCAAATTCCTCAAACCCTAATTTCTCAGTGCATCATTAATAGGACTAGGTAACATGAGCACATGGAGGGTGTTGTGTTAAAGAAGAGGATACCCAAACTTGGGAACCCTAACCTTTTATAGTAAACAGTAAGCATGCCTTCCCTTTACTCCAGAGGGAGACACAATCTCTATCATGCAAGGCTTTCCTCTACACACATTCTTGAAATGACAATCCAGAGCAAAAGTCATTAATGTCTTTGCTTGCAACGTGTGCAGAAAAAAGAGACATATGGAGAACTGTTTCCCAACAATTATCTGATATAAACCTCTACGTTACAGTTACTGAAACTGGAGGAGGCTGAGATCTGAAGAGTCACATCCCCTAACCAAATCCTTAATTCTTCACTTTATTGAGCTCTCCATCTCCAGTGACTTTCTCTTCCACTCTAAGTCACTCATTCTCATGGCTCTCTGCATCACCAGCCTATCTCTGGCAAACTGAAATTAAACATCATTCAATTACTACCCACAATGTCCTCCCCTCTCAACCCTTTCCCTCCATGACTGCACTATTCTTCAGGACCTTCATTTTCTAGACCATTAGTCTTCACATACTGCTTTTTCCAACTTAGACTCCATTGCCCATCCCTTAGACTCCCATTACCCATCCTTTCAACAACTCTCATGTCAACACCTTCAACTTCCTCATCCTATTTCTCTTCCTTGGCATTTCCCCAATAAAACCTCAGTTTTCAATAACATTAACCTCCGTCTTTTCTCTCATGTATACCTGTTACCTGTTAGTGAAGATCACACCACTGTGCAGTTTGTTTCAATATAAATTCATGATCTCCAATCTAAACCTGATGCTCAAGACAGCATTTTTTAGCTCCATCGCTCTACTTACATCTGACTCAATGTGACCCTCATTTGCAACAAATGACATTATTTCTTCTGCACAGAAAAAAAAAAAATAGAAGTCACAAGATAAAAATCTGCTTAACTTCTGAACGTCAAACCTGCAAAAATAGCTATAAAGCCATTCATCTTGTTTGTCTGCCCAGATGAAGGTAATGTGTCTCCTGTTACCTGAAGCCAAGGTTAATTCTACTACTGTGCTTTGAAGTTGCGTCAGAGTCTGCTAACTCATACCCAATATCCCAATATCCCATCCCCTTCTTCTGAACTAAAATAATTGCGGATTTGTAGTGGGGCATGTGACCAACCAAAGTCAAGACTACAGTTTCCATCTATACCTTCAGTTTCATGTAGCCATGGAATGAAAGCGAGAATGTATGTAACTTCTGGGAAACATCCTTAAGAGAACTGAATATCACCTTTTTTCTCTCCCTTTGTACTATTATATGGAACATTGATTTAAAGTCTAGAACAGCAATGTCCAGTGGAAATACAATGCAAACCACAAACACAAGCCATAAAAGTAATTCAAAATTTTCTACTAGCTGTATTAAAATGTAAAGAAAAACAGGTGAAATTACTTTTGTTAATACCTCTCATTTAATCCAATATGTTTAAATTATCATAACATGAATATATAATATATGTAAAAATTATAAATGAGATGTTTTAATTTTTGTTGTTCTAAATCTTCTATAAACTGCCAGTGTGCAGTTTATAATTACAGCACACCTCAATCTGGACTAGCCACCTTTCAAGTGTCGGTAGTACAAGTGACTGGTGGCTATCATATTGACTAGCACCAAGATGGAGTTTCACGTTGGGGATAGTAGTCATGCATGATGAAGCAACAACATGGAAAGAAATCAGGTTTCTCACAAAATGGTATCCCACCAGTACCATTCTATTTGTCTGGATTTTTGGATGACTGAAAAATAAACTTTCATCTTAGCCCAAAAGTATTCTGTCACTTCCTGCTGAAACTCATCCCTTCTACTTTATTGACAAGGTGTTTCCTTTTTCTGCTACACATTTTACTGCTACTATTGATTTGATTCCTTAGCATGAAGTACAAGCAACCTTGCCCAGGAATGGCAATAGTGCATAGTAGTTAAGAATACAGACTCCATGACTAGGCTGTCATCAGTTTCATTCCACTTTCCTGACTGTCTTGCCGGTGACCATGAGCAAAATACTTGATCTCTGTGCCTCGTTTTCTCCTCTATAAATTGTGAATAATAATAACACTTACCTCGCAAGGTTGTTATGAGTATTAGAAAAAGTGAATATATATAAAATACTGAGAGCAGTGCCTGATACCATTAGTGCTGAACTAAAGTTGCTTTTATTTTTTACTTTATTCATTTCTTTTTAAGTAGGCTCCACACCTACCGTGGAACCCAACATAGGGCTTAAACTCTCCACAACTCTGAGATCAAGACCTGAGCTGAGATCAAGATTTGTACGCCTTAAACTGCTGAGTCACTCAGCCACCCCAAAAGTTAGTTTTAGAAATCCTCATATACAAATCCTCCTTATGACACCTAAATATTCAAGAACCTTTTAACTTAAAGAGTTACAGTAATGACAAACCTCTCAACTGCTTATCAATCCCTTCTTCATTACCAAATTAAGAATGGTCTATGCTCACAGTTCCACTTACTTCCACAGATGTTTCAATCCACTGCAATCTGGCTTCCATTTCCACCACTCTTCTGAACTACTCTCATCTCTATTGCATTAGAAAATTAACCATTCCCCGTTTTTAAATACTCTCTTTTGTCAGTTCACTGTTTCTTGTTTTTTGGTTTTTGTTTGTTTGTTTGTTTGTTTTCCTTTTCCCTATGGGCCAACTTTTCTCAGTCACTTCTGTGGGCTCTTCTTCTGTCTCAACCTCATATACCTCAATTTCCATCTTAGGCTTTTTTGTTTCTGGATTAACTCATCATCCCCATGAGGCTCACAATATCTGAAGTCCATATAACATTCTGTGTTCTACACCTATATCGATATTTTCACTTAGATGTTCATCAGGGACTGCCTGGTTTTAACTAACAAAGCCTTTTTTCCTTCTGATATTCTTACCTCACTGAATGGTATAAACACCTTTCCAGTTGCCCAAGCCAAGAATGTGGACATTATCCTTAACTCCTCTCTCTCCCCCAATTCTACAAAACAATGAATTACCAAGTCCTTCTAATTTCATTCCTTAAATAAACCTTCACTCTCACTTTTCCATAACCCTATAACCCATTCAAGTCATCGGTATTTTATACTTCAATTAATAGTCTCCTATATTTATTTTTTTTAATTTTTTAAAGATTTATTTATTTATTATTTGACAGAGAGAGACACAGTGAGAGAGGGAACACAAGGAAGGGGAGTGGGAGAGGGAGAAACAGGCTTCCCATCGAGCAGGGAGCCCAATGTGGGACTCAATCCCAGGATGCTGGGATCATGACCTGAGCCAAAGGCAGACACTTAACAACTGAGCCACCCAGGTGCCCTCTCCTATATTTATTATCCCCAATCTCCAGTTCCAATGTTCTTTGATCCACTCTTTTTTTAAAATATTTTATTTATTTATTTGTGAGAGAGAGGGCACAAGCTGGAGGAACAACAGGCAGAGGGAGAAGTAGGCTCCTTGCTGAGCAAGGAGCCCTATATGGGACTTGATTCCAGAACCCTGGGATAATGACCTGAACCAAAGGCAGATGCTTAACTGACTGAGCCACCCAGGTGTCCCTGATCTATTCATCATACTAAATTTCACAAGCATGTTTATTCCCCTGCTTAAATATTATTTCCTTACTGTCTCAGGAAGAAACACAAAATCCTTAAAATATTTTAGAAACCCCTGCATCATCTGGTATTTGCTTACTTCTCTAATTCCAAACTTGTCCTTCCCCATCCCCAGCTTTTTCAAATGCTGTGCTTTAGACTCCTTAAATTTAATTTCTCATCCTTGAATATACCATGTTTTCTCTTATCCTTTAGTCTCTAGTAGGCACCATTGTTTTCCTCCAAGGATCTATTTTTCCTCTTACCTATCGGATAGCAGTGATTTCTGGGTGCTGTTGATCCCTGCTCCAGAAGAACATTCTGAATAACCAAACCATTCAATGGGACCCCATATCCCACGTCCAGTTATTGGTTTATGGATAAGCACATAACCCAAGTTGATCAATCATAATGAATTCCAAGTTTTTGGTTTGGTGATTAAGGGGGAAAAGAAAAAAGACTTTCTTTCCAATTTTGGTGTGAAGCCTAAACTGACTGAAATAGTCATTTTGCTTCCATGAGGAGATCCAAAATCAGGACAAAAAGAACACAAAGGAAACAGAGTCAAAAAATTAAAAGGATATTGAATTAGAACCCAAATAAAGCTATTTCTGAAAACTTCCCTGAACATTTTAGTTATATGAGCTAATAAACTTCTATTATTGTTAGGCTGTCTGAGTTAGGTTTCCTACAAAACAAATCCTGACTGAAATGGGCGCTCTTGCTTGTTGGTTTCTCTACTTGGAGTACCTTTCTCTCATTTCTTCACCTAGCTAACTCCTATTCATTCTAATTTGGTCTTGATGTAGACACCGCTACCTGCATAAATCTTTCCCATACTATTATAATGCCCCTTCTATGTATCTTCACAGCACTCTGAATCACCTCGGTTTCAATGATTCATAACTGCTTGTTTCTTCTTGTCCCTTGTGAGATTAAAAGCTCTATGAGTCTAGACACCATGTCTTGAATGCTCATAATTTTTTTCCTCTGGATTTTACTATTTTTATTTTCTAGTACCTAGTAGGGTCTTCATAACTATCTGTTGAAATAATTATAGCTAACATTTATAGAGACACTGTGCTAAAAGCTTTATATATTTTACCCTATTTAATGATGACATGTGCATGTACAGTTGTCATTAACTATTACCATTTTGTAGATGAAGAAATTGAGGATTAGAGGAGTGAACTTCATGTTCACACATCTAGCCAATGTTAGATCTAGAATATAAAGCCGAGTATCTGTCTCTACAGTGTATGCTCTTTGTTGTTACAGTATAGTGTCACCATAGAATGAAAGAATAAATAAAATTCATACTTAGAACTCTGATCGTCTAACTCTCTTCAATGTTTTTCCAACATTCCACTGTTAAAAAACACTTCTTAATCCTCTTCCCAATGCTCTTTGCCAGATCCAAACCATGGAGAAAAGTGATCAAGGTTTCAGCATAAGGAGGAATGAAAAAAAAAGTGTGACTAGATTCTTAACTTTCAATGAAACATTCCACCTCATACATCCTGAGCTTAATTGTGTTCTTAGTGTTTGCAATACTCTATTTTAATGTAGTTCTTTCATATTTCTTTAAGAAAATTTAGAACAAATTCCCATTAAGTTGTTTTGAGAAGGAAATTTTTCACAACTGTGAAATTTCAGAGCATTGAACTGGTTTTGGACAGCATTATGACTGCATAACATTCCTGACATAACTCAATGTTTATTTGTAGAAACTAATGCCTCAGAATATTCTCATGGGACTTGAAATCTCTCTTTTGCTTTATCCTCGGTTGGCAATTCTTGATATCCATTATCCAACTTCAATGATGTAAAGTAAGATGTATTCTTCTTGTAAAAAAAAAAAAAGAATGATGGAATGATTTAGAATTTTACTCAGTTTCTCTAGTTAGTATATTAATACTTGTTTTAGGGTATGTATTTGAGTACTTACAGCATACTAAGCCTTGAAGAAACAATGCTTGAAACAAGATCTTTACTTACTTAATATGTGTAGTCTCTAACTCAAATACTCTGGAATTTTTAGGCCACCATTTGAATGACTATTATAGGTTTAAACATATATTTTTAGCTGAGCTAGTCTTTAAAATGTTTAAAATTAGCTTTTCTTAGTATTACATAAGCAATACATGTTCACCGTAGAAAAATTTAAAAAGCATGCAAACAAAAAGAAGAAAATAGAAGTAACCCATGATCCCAACACTCAGAGATAATCACTTTAATTATATTGTGGGTGTTCTTCCAGACTTGTCTTGTGCATAAACACACCAACACACTTTAAAAAAACACATATGGGATTTTCATCTACATCCTGTTTGGTAAATTGCCTGCTTTACACAGCAATTATTTGGCATGGTGCTAATTTGGGATATAATGATGAATGTAGTAGGTGAACCATGGCAAACAGACTAAACTAACTGACTTTCTATCCAGTAGAGGCCCCACAGCAGCAGGATGCATACCATATTTCCCTCCTTCTAATATAGAGGAAATCTTGACTCTAATAAATCTGACAAACTTATTCAAGCTCTATAGACAAAGCTCAGAGAATATTCTGGATAATAATAAAAAAAGTTTATAGTTTTTGAAAGCTAAATGTATAATTGAAGAAATGTATAATTGAAGAAAGAACTAAAGCCTGAGGCCCTGTATCATCTCGATTACTTAATTACACCAATCAGATACACCAGATTCATTCAATAAGTCACCTAACTCTACATAGATTCTAACCACAAATCATCAAACATCGTAGAAAAATTGGGGATGGGAGCATCAATTCCAGGATAGGCAGATAACTGGTCCCACTATTCACCTTTCATTCACACAATTCCCATGGTGAAAACAAGGACCTACTATGTCCTGTCTAAAAAAAAAAAAAAGTAAACCTCCCATATTATAGGCAATGATTCACATCATGTTTCAAAGGATTTTAAAAATAGTTGGTGTGTGAAGGGCGTTTGGAGATTTAAGCTTTCCCCGCTGCATGGTTCACTGCTAATATATCTGGGATATATCTATATTGGCACAAACATAACCAGTGAAATAATGTTTCAGAGATGACACTTTTAATGTGGGAGAGAAAAGTGTGACCTAATGTTAATTACAGATGTCAATTATATTTGTGTTGTTTAGGGAACATTATGTCATTGGCAGTGTATTAAAAGATGGGCAGCCATAATTTGAAATCATTTTGGCAAGTTACTGTCTGTAATGGAAAGGAACAGTGGCTGCCATCAACTAATCTCCCAGGGATATCAGAAAGCTTAGTAGCTCTAAAAATAAATTGTATCGTTAGAAAAAATAAGAATCTATGAAAAAAATATATGAATAAGTTGTGAGGATTTCAGCTAAAAAAAGAAAAAGCACATTGGATGATTCTATTGTTTTTTGCAAGCTTAAGGAGGATGGTCATAAAGAAGATGGTGACCAGCTGTTCCACAGGGTTATTGCAGGAAATGGCTTAACTTACAATATAAATTTAAGTTGACATAATGTAAGAACTTCTTGACAGCATTGAATTTTAATCACTTAAAATAGGCTCCTAAGGACAGCTGAGGGAAATGTCTGCTTTGAAAATCTTTAACGTTATGATTATGATAAGCATGACAATTGGCTGCTGGGGTTTAAGTAAGGTCTCATCTAGGAGAGAGCTGGTTTTAGGCAGGATTGTTAAATGTGTCCAAAACTTATCCTGCCCTACCTTTTGTCATTGTCTCACACAGCCCTTCCAAAGGGATTCTAACCAAATAACCCACTTATATCTTAATTCACTTAACAGTATTGGGTGCCTCCTCCTTGTTCCAGTACGTAGAAAGAGTGGATTCATTGATTTGCCAAAATTATAGGGGTAACATTTATGTCATGGATCTTATGGTTGTGGTGGTCTTTTTTGTTACCTGTGGGGTTTTTTTGTGTTTGTCCTTTCAAAACGGATCACAACAATATAAGACAACAATAGTAGAAGATAAGAATATAGAACACATTTCTTCTGACATTGTGAGTTAATAGGTGATGTTTGGACCATGTAGGATTTCCAACAATACCCAGGAAAACAAAAGAGATAGTTGTTTTGATAAATTTCCATCTCTTATAATTTAGAAATTTGTATCTGCTGTTCTTAGTTATTTTTAAGAAAACTCCCTCATAATATAGTCAGATGTAAAGACAATCCCACATAACATAAAAGCTATTCTAATCATGATGTCTAATCACTAAGATGATGAAATCACCAGAAACAGCTTCAAGGTGTATGTGAGATGTTTGTGATCACCTAGGCATCGAACCCTTAAATATAATAAAAAAGAATAATTGAGAAAATGGTAGTTATTGACAGTCTCACAAGATGAAGTAATTGGAGGAATGAGTTCCAACATTAAAAAATGAGAGATACTGGGTGGTGGTGGAAAAAAAAAAGGAAAGAAAAGAATAAAAGAAAGAGGTTGGAGTCTATAGAAAGGGATAAGGAAATTACACAAAATCAATTAATTCCATTTGAAAGGGAATCTATGCTACTCAGTATTTCAAGATTCCTTCTGGAAGCAGTGAGGCTCTCTGATTCCCCGTTTCTTTATATCATGAAGTCGATTCTTTCAGGCCTATTCAGCCTCATCAAACTGGGTCCCCCACTGAGAAACATCATTAAGATGGCAGCTCCCCCAATCTTCCACCTGAGAAATGGCTGCTGAATTCACAGATTTTCATCCCCCACTGCACTCCCTCATATCCCACCGATTTCAAAGGGAGCCGTGTATGTCGAAGACAGATGCAGGGAGGCAGAGAGGGATGTTTGGACCCTTATATTCCTAAAAGGGAACTGGGTTGTACCAGGAAGATCAATATTTTTCTATGTAATTTAATCAGGTGAATAGTACATAGCACAGATTGCTTTAGTGATTCATTATATCTTTTTCATTTATTTATAACTCTATTTACAGATAGAGATACATATATCCTTTTCTTAAATTATATTGTCTATCTTAATACAATATAGGGGCTTTTTGCCTGTATGTTAATGTTTGATTTCCACAGCCAATATCCGTATGTTAAACTTAAATGTGTAAAACAATTAAATTCCAAAAAAATAATATGCACAAAACATATCTGTTCTTATATAGTACTGCTTAACTTTATGCAACAGGTGTAATCCTGCAAATTTGGGTAATGATTGAATTTTTAAAATGAAAAATCTATTCTAAATGACCACAGTGACGTAAGTGAGCTGACATTTCAAGGAAATCTAGGTTGAATCTTTTTAAGAAATAAATAATTTTTTGGAAAAGTAAGGAAACACTCTGTATAATAGGTAATATTCTATGTGTTTGTTTATTATATTTTCTCACAGTGGTATAATCTTAGGCAGTGTTTATACACATATTTATATGGCTATAGTCAGACATCAGTTTAATAGATATCTACTGACCTTACTAATTTATAATCTTTCTTAATTTTAATATTCCACATTTGGGTCCTATTACTTAAGATATGCATCTGTCGAGGGGCGCCTGGGTGGCTCAGTGGATTAAGTCTCTGCCTTCAGCTCAGGTCATGATCTCAGGGTCCTGGGATGGAACCCCGCATCGGGCTCTCTGCTCCGCAGGGAGCCTGCTTCCTCCTCTCTCTCTGCCTGCCTCTCTGCCTACTTGTGATCTCTCTTTCTGTCAAGTAAATAAATAAAATCTTTAAAAAAAAAAGATATGCATCTGTCAATATGTTCTAAGAGCTATTTTTACTTTGATTTACTTTTGTATTTCTCTTTTTTTTATTTTTTTTATTTGTTTATTTACAGCATAACAGTGTTCATTGTTTTGGCATCACACCCAGTGCTCCATGCAGTACGTGCCCTCCCTATTACCGACCACCTGGTTCCTCAACCTCCCACCCCCCCCGCCCCTTCAAAACCCTCTGGTTGTTTTTCAGAGTCCATAGTCTCTCATGGTTCATCTCCCCTTCCAGTTTCCCTCAACTCCCTCTCCTCTCCATCTCCCCATGTCCTCCATGTTCTTTGTTATGCTCCACAAATAAGTGAGACCATATGATACTTGACTCTCTCTGCTTGACTTATTTTGCTCAGCATAATCTCTTCCAGTCCCGTCCATGTTGCTACAAAAGTTGGGTATTCATCCTTTCTGATGGAGGCATAATACTCCATCGTGTATATGGACCACATCTTCCTTATCCATTCATCCGTTGAAGGGCATCTTGGTTCTTTCCACAGTTTGGCGACCGTGGCCATTGCTGCAATAAACATTGGGGTACAGATGGCCCTTCTTTTCACTACATCTGTATCTTTGGGGTAAATACCCAGCAGTGCAATTGCAGGGTCATAGGGAAGCTCTATTCTTAATTTCTTGAGGAATCTCCACACTGTTCTCTAAAGTGGCTGCACTAACTTGCATTCCCACCAACAGTGTAAGAGGGTTCCCCTTTCTCCACATCCTCTCCAGCACACGTTGTTTCCTGTCTTGCTAATTTTGGCCATTCTAACTGGTGTCAGGTGGTATCTCAATGTAGTTTTAATTTGAATCTCCCTGATGGCTAGTGATGATTAACATCTTTTCAAATGTCTGATAGCCATTTGTATGTCTTCGTTGGAGAAGTGTCTGTTCATATATTCTGCCCATTTTTTGATATGATTATCTGTTTTGTGTGTGTTGAGTTTGAGAAGTTCTTTATAGATCCTGGATATCAACCTTTTGTCTGTACTGTCATTTGCAAATATCTTCTCCCATTCCGTGGGTTGCCTTTTTGTTTTGTTGACTGTTTCCTTTGCTGTGCAGAAGCTTTTGACTTTTGTATTTCTCTTAATGGACAATACGTATGATACATTTGCTATTTGGTTTTTTTTTTAATATTTTATTTATTTGACAGAGAGAAATCACAAGTAGGCAGAGAGGCAGGCAGAGAGAGAGGAGGAAGCAGGCTCCCTGCAGAGCAGAGAGCCCAATGCGGGGCTCGATCCCAGGACCCTGAGATCATGACCTGAGCCGAAGGCAGAGGCTTTAACCCACTGAGCCACCCAGGCGCCCCACATTTGCTATTTGTTTTTAAAATCCAGGGAGTGCATATAACACTGTTAATACCAAGCTTTCTTTAGCTAAGGATTAAAATCAGTAAGATTAAACTCTCCCATCGGTGTTACTAACTGAAGAAGAAAAACATGTTTTGTTTCTTTTTAAACATTTCTAATATTTCCATATTGAACACTCAAACATTTTGTCTTTTACCCAGTTTCTGTCTCCTTCCATATCAAGTGTCCAGCCTTTGTAATCTATAGCTTTTCAATAAGATGCATAGATTTTTCTGCATTTTGCTATGCAAGTAATAATGAATGCACTCTTACAAACTATTCAGACAATACAAAAGACCTTTGAGTCTTTGCATCTGCTGTGTCCCCAATATAAAACATTCATTTCATTTGAGTCTTGGTTAGAATTTCAACTTTTCTGAGACATCTTCACTGACTGTTATCTAACATTATGTTACGTATTTATTTTTTTTAATTGTCTGTTCCCAATAACAATGTAAGCCCTGACAAAGTGGGGCCGGGGATGGGTGAATAAGGGGCAGGGTATCAGTATTATTCTCTGCTACATCCCCAATTCCAAGAATGAATGTATTAGACACATATTAGTTTTAGTTCAATGAAAATGGATTTGTAAAAATGAGTGCATTTTGAAGAATTTTTAGAAAGTATTACTGCAATAGCACAGGTGGGCTTCGTGTGATTAACTTTTTCAATGTTATGTCCTAGATCTTAAGTTCCTAAAAGCTTGGGTTATATAAAGTAGATATTCAGGTAGACCTTATACCACCTGTGTGCTGCTGTGCTGTCACATGGTTCCAAGTTCAGGACAACAGTCAAAAAATCACTTGAGATCAGTATCTCCAAAACAACTGAAGCCAGGTCTGAAACTTCAAATGAAAACATCTATTTCTAGGCAAGGGTAAATTATATATATACGTTGCAGGTTCACATCACCATCTTTGTCTTCAAGTTTATAGTTGTCAGTGAGTCCTTTCCACAATTAAAATGGATGCACATATCTTCCCCAAGGATCTCTGTGAATATTCATGAACTTAAGATTTGAAGCAAGATGAAGAGCATTCAGATGAGTGACAGAAATGATTTTTAGGTGAAAATATGCTACGGCTGTCTAACTCTTTGAAATATCTCACTGAAACAAATAATCCTTATAATAATATCTTTCTGATCATTAGAACTGTCCAAATATGAAATAGCTTTCCCAGAATGATAGTAAGTTTCCCATTTCCAAATTATATAATCATAATTTGAACCATTGTATTTTGGACACTGTACAAACAATTGTTGAATCTAATTGTTGAATTAGATCAAAGGATGATTATTTTATCAGAAAATTATGTCCTGTGGCAGACAGTCTTTAGGATATTAATATTATAAAAATATAAAGTTTCTGTTATTAAGCACTTTGGAGAAACTTATTTTTGAAAATCCAATCAAATAGTTGTTTGTTTACTATATGATGTCTCAGAGCCACTAATAAGTTCATATGCATTATGTATTTCCTAGATAAGAATATACTAGGCTTAAAGTTTTCCAGAGGCAGTAGCCATGAAATCCAGTTTGTAGGCAGCACCTAAAGACAGTGGCATTCAAAAAAACATCCTTTGGCTAGTACTGAAGTTGATGAATTCCGAGTCACTTTCCTGAATTCTGTCATTAAGACCTTTTTAAAGTCTGTGCCTTAGAGGCCAGAGAGCAAAGCGCATTTAAACAGCTGTGTCCATGACCCACCCCTCTCCCTTCAAACTAAGGCATTTTGAATGTTATGTCTTGAAAATATTGGGGATTTGACTAAGATTTTATTTGAGAACAAAAATGGTTTCACAGCTTAAAATAAACACCCACTATCTGTAAATATTGTCTTTCAAAATCATTCAACAAAATTGTGTTTACTTGTCATGGTAGTGTCAGTTTATGTGTATGCAATTTTACCTGTGAAAAAGCACACATATTTGGGTTATTGAGCCATCGTGCTGAATAATTTATGTTAAAATATCTGCTTTATAATTTAAATCCAGAACATACCCCTTTATGTATCTTTTCTTAAACTTATCATGTTTATTTGACCCATTTGTAACCGTAACTTTGGTGACAAGAATATCTTAATTTTAATTAAAATAAGTATATTGGTCGTAAAAGTATATTTGTATATATATATATATATATATATATACACACACACACACACAAAGTGTATATTTTAATAATATATATAGAGAGAAACTTCCTTATTTGTTACAAATTTAAGAACTCAAGAAAAATCTCACTGCCAAGTTTCTTAACATAGTTCCAAATTAAATATGTAGTTATTAAAACCTGTAAAATGAATATTACTTCAAATGAAAGTTATTTTTAATGTCAAGTTGCTAACTAAGATAGAAAAACCAAATAATAATGCTCAAACTAATGAGTAGGAATATGCAAAATAAAACAACAGTATTAGACCACACACAATCAACTGTATTTCTGTGTCCCAAGATCTTACCACAACCCAGTTCTGAGAAAAGGCTAAGTCAGATAAGCCAGATTCATTTAATAAAAGACAGAGTCCCCAAAATAAGTGACCAATGACAAGTGTACATTTTGAAGTAGCTGGGAGTAAATATAGAAAAGGCAATCATGTCATCACTACTTTGCAAAAATATGCATAGTGGCAATAATAAATATAATGATGATCATTAATGACAATGAGTAAATTAAATGCCATACAAGCAGAAGGTAAAAACTTTTAAGAACCAGAAATCTACGTAAAAACAATATAAAATGAATAGTTAAAACTCTATTATAAATAAACTTTCTTTTCCCTAACATTTGTCCTATGATTTGTGGGATGGTATTTACACTTGGTAGCAAGGCTCTATCACAGTCCTAGCAGTGTAATACTTGTGATTACACAAATCTCAAAATACTCAACAGTCAGGTAATAAGGGGCCACTCCCAAATCACCAACTCCACTGAACACTTTCAAATAAGAAGAAGTAAAGGTTTTGGTAATGTGAGGGTTTGCTTTTGCTTTAATAAAGTGGTCAACAGAATGGTATTTGTGAAATTTATAGTCTCTGAATCAGTGTGAAAGATTAGAAATAAGGTTAAAGTTATTTTCAAAATATAGTTTCTTCTTTACCACAACCAAACCAGGAAGTAAGAGCCTTAGTTGAAAAGGTTATTTATCTACAGTATTAATATATTTGTGGTTAAGATTTTATTAACATTTTCATCTAAATAATCTTTCTTTAAGTAATCTCTACACCCAATGTGGGGTTTGAATTCACAACCCCAAGATCAAGAATTTCATGCTCTACCGACTGAGCCAAGTAGGTGCCCCTCAAATAGCCTTGTTTTAAAGAATAAAATATTATGCTTCCAATAAACTACAGCAAATTTAAACTTGAGGTACTCAAAGTTTTTCTTTTAATTTATAGGTTTTTTTTTTTAATTCACAAACATTTAGGAAAAGAAATTCCAATATAAGATGCACTTAAATTTGGAACCATACACATATTCGCTAATCTTACTGGTATTGAGGAAATCATCTGAAGTAGATTAGGTATACATTGCAAAATATGTGATGATTTGTTCATGCTTGCTCTTTTACCATAATATGTCAGTGCTATCCACAGATTTGTAGAGAAACAGATGGGGGGAGAGAAAAATGTGATACCGGCTTACCCCTAAACCATTTGGAGCATCCACTACCTCAATCTGCCTGGCTCTCATTTAGAAGTTCTCTGCCTTAACCTTAGATTGAGTCTGATCCAGGTATGATCTATGGTTGATGGAAGGGGTTAGAAGAAGATGAAAAGGTAAAGAGAATAAAAAGAAGAAAATTGGTGATTTTTTTATTGTCTTCCCCTGACAATAGCTTCAGCGGAGCTAATAAGGCCTTAAGTTAGCTCAAGACACTTGTAAGACACTAGTGAGAGCAAAGAGCTTCCTAATTTCTCTTATAAAAAGTTCAAACTATTCAGAAGTCAACGAGGCCCTATAACCAGCCAAATGATACCAGAAAAGGCCTACCCTCAATTTACTCTTCTTTTTTACCCCCCATTTCCTTTAGATACAGCCCAGGTTAAAAATCTCAGGCTCCATTACCCATCCAATACTTAAGAAAGAATGATATCCACTCTCAGAAATTGAAATGTATGGAGATATACACAAATATCACTGCTACAGCTCAGTCTTAGTGTTTTGGATACTGTCACTGATTTGAGTGGGGATGACATTGATTTCTAATCTTCCCAACAACAGTTAAAGGTACCATTAACAAAAGCCTGCTTATCATTGGCCTGTTTATTTCTAGCAAATATCAAAATATTTGCTTTAAGTTAAAGGTGATAGCAAAAGAACTCCAAACTGAATCAGACTGATCATATAAATATAACTACTAGTTTACAGTAAATCAAAAGTCAAAAAAGCATGTTAAATTACATCACAGGAATGCAGCTGACCAAATGCAAAATGTAACTTCTACAGACACAAAAATCAAAAGAAAAAAATACAGAAAGAAAACAGTTCTAGATTAAAACAAACTTAAAAAATATATAAATCAGATGTTATTTGACATTGATTTAACAAAAATTTTTATAAATAAACATACCTATGGGGCAATAAGGGACATTGAATACCAAATAATAATTTAAAAATTTTGAGGTATGATGATAGTACTGTAATTATTTTTTAACCCTAATTTCTTAGAGCTCTATGCTGAAGTTTGTGAATTTAAACTATGATTTGCAACTTGCTTAAAATAAACTCATATAGGTGAAATAAAATTGATCAATTATTGATACTATGTTATAAATGATATGTGTTCACCATAGTTTCCTATTCTGGGTATGATTAAAATTTCCCATAACAAAACTTTTAGTGAATAAATAATAGTGATGATGAAGTGTGTGTGTGTGTGTGTGTGTGTGTGTGTCTTCAAGTGTTCATACCATTTTTCAGTGAGTAATCAAAGGCTAAGCTGAGACTTTCTTTCTCTACTATAAGTGAACTAACTTCTACAACAGGTTTCCTTGTAATATTTTGCTTGGCCAAATTGGATCTACACTAAAGAAAAAATTGTTCAAAGACCCTTATACTGAGTATTGGCTCATACAGATAAAGCAAAGAGGAGGGAGAATGAACAAAATATGTGATGTAAATGCAGGTTTTAAAAAGTGAGGATTGTTAATAACCCTGTTGCAAACAGCATATTGAAATATAAAGGACCAAAAAGTCTTCACCTAAGATAAAAACAAAATAGGGTACCTGTTACCACTATTTCAATTCTTCATTGTACTAGAAATCCTAACTAGTACAATAAAACAAGAAAAATTAATTTAAAAATATAAGAATTGGAAAGGATATACTAATTATTTTTATTAATCACAGGTGATGTACTTGTTTATGGAGAACAAATTTTAAAAGTAATAATAAATAAGTGTATCGTGTTCACTATATACAAAGTCAATACACAAAATCAATTGTATTTATATATACTAGCTTTCAGTTAGAGAATGAACTTTGGAAAATGATAACACTTATAATAGCATCAAAAACGTAAAAATCCTAGGACTAGATTTAAGGAAAGTTATATCCTAATGCTACAGGAAATACCTAATACATAATAATAGGAAATATCATGTCCATGGATTAAACTACTGATTCAATATTATAAAAATATCATTCTCCAAACTGATCGATCTACTCAAAATAAACACCAATCAAAATCTCAGAAGGGTTTTATTTTAATTAAAAGGTCAATTCCAAAATGCATATGAAAACATAAAGGAACAAGGATATCCGAGATGATCTTGAAGAAGAAGGACAATGTTGGAGGACATTCACGACCAGATATAAGGACATATTATAAGCTACAATGATTAAATTGTCAATGATTTAACATGATTAACAGTCAAGTGATTTAACAGTCAAATGATTAACTTTATTGGTTAAAAGACAAAAGGACCGATGTGGAAATAAAAATCTTCACAAACAGACCAATTTATATGTTGAATTGATTTATGACAGAAATGACATGACAATGCAGTGAATTAAAGGTTATAAATATATTTGTTAGTAAATGATGCTGGATCAATTAGATGTCCATATAAAAGAGAGTGACTTGGGCGCCTGGGTGGCTCAGTGGGTTAAGCCGCTGCCTTCGCCTCAGGTCATGATCTCGGGGTCCTGGGATCGAGTCCCGCATGGGGCTCTCTGCTCGGCAGGGAGCCTGCTTCCCTCTCTCTCTCTCTGCCTGCCTCTCTATCTACTTGTGATCTCTCTCTATCAAATAAATAAATAAAATCTTAAAAAAAAAAGAGTGTATATATACCACATCTTCTTTATCCATTCATCTGTTGATGGACATCTAGGTTCTTTCCATAGTCTGGCTATTGTAGACATTGCTGCTATAAACATTCGGGTACACGTGCCCCTTCGGATCACTATGTTTGTATCTTTAGGGTAAATACCCAGTAGTGCAATTGCTGGGTCATAGGGTATTTCTATTTTCAACATTTTGAGGAACCTCCATGTTGTTTTCCAAAAATTCCGAATATATCGTAGATCTAACGTAAATGTAAAAAAAAGTAAATTCCCAGTAGAAAATACAGAGACTCCCTTCATCACCTCTGGTAAACTGTGCAGAAAAGCATGAACCATGAAAGAAGAAAGAAATTGATGAAGGAAAAGAATTGATATAAAGGACTATATAACTTCTAATAATTTGTTTCATCAATAGAAACAATTAAAAGTGTAAGAAATCAGTCTTAAAAAGTGGAAGTTATATGAGAGTGTTAACCAGGAGAACATGAGCACTGTTTGACCTGTGAGCTGGACCTAGCCAATTGGAGGTTCCTTACCCCACTCCTATCATTCGAATGTGGGTTGTGCTTGCCTTCTTTGCTTCCAGAAACTATACCAAGGACACAGCCTTGAAATAGTAGTGTGGTGTTCAGACAGTATATGTGATTGAAATATTCTATATAAACTTTTAAGATTTGGCATGCAGGTGTAGAGATCTACTCGCCCCTCCACTGTCCACATCAAGCCTTGTATGTAAGTGCCCTTATTTATTAAACTTGCTACCTACTAGTCTGGAGTGACCTGTCTCTTTCTTCAGTCTCTCCTTGCTCTGCATGTACAAGGGCCAGTTTGGGAATGAAGAGAAAGAGAGACAGAGAGAGATACAGTTATCTAACAATGCGTAAGTATCCAGAATGTATAAAGAATGTCTACAAATCAATAAAAAAGCATGGGCTACTGGGTGGCTCAGTCAGAAAATTGTCCAACCCTTGATCTCAGCTCAGGTCTTAATCTCAGGGTGGGCAGTCCAAGCCCTTTGCTGGATGTGGAGCCTATTAAAAAAGAAAAAAGAAAAAAAAAAGGAAAAATCATGTTGAGTAGGCACTGCTCAAAAGAGAATAACCAAAAGGCTACTAGACATTTAAACAGGTGCTCAATCACATTGGTCAATGACAAAGAAATACCATTGTGAAGCAATGTACAGCAAAATGAATTGCTACAACACACCCACCAGAATAACCATAACGTCAGAGGTTGATGAAGATGAGAAGCAAGTAGAATTTTAATATGCTGCTATTAGGAAGTATAAATTGATACACTCTTTTTTGGAAAGCCATTCGGAAGTGTCTACTAATGCTGAACATACACCTCATCTATGACTTAGCACTTAACTGTCTATGGATGTGTACACCAAAAAGTACATCTAGCATGTTAATAACAGCGCTATTCATGATAGGACCCAAAGTACAGCCACCAAAAGTTACAAAGTAGAATAGATAAATAATGATGATATGCCTAAGCCATGGAATACAATATAAGGATGAAAATAAATGAATCTCACAAGCTTAATGTTGAGCAGAAAAAGCCATCACACAATAAAGGACACACAGTGTTTTCATCAATATAAATTTCAAAGTCAGGCATAATAGATACACATGGTGTTAGAAGTCAAGACAGGGGTGCCTGGGTGGCTCAATCAGTTGAGTGTCTGCCTTCGGCTCAGGTCATGATCCCAGGGTCCTAGGATCGAGCCCCACATTGGGCTCCCTGCTGAACAGGGAGTCTGCTTCTCCCTCTCTCCTTACCCCTGCTCCTCCTCCTCTCTTTCTTTCTCTCCCATGCATGTATGCTCTCTCTCTGATAAATAAATAAAATCTTAAAAATAAAAGTCAAGACAGCATTTTAATGGGAAGGTGGTAGAGACTGGTGCCTTTGGGTGCAAGTAATGTTTTTTTCTTGATCTGAATCTTGATTGCACATTTTCCTTATTGAGAAGAAAAAAACCTATCCAGTAGTACAATTACTATTTGTGTGCATTTCTGCTATGTATATTATACTTGAAAAAAGCTTAATTATTTTTTAAATGGGGATATTTTTGCAAAGGGCCTCTACATATCGCTGGGTCACAGTCATTATTAAATTTTTAACTATTAAACTTGAATGTTAGAGTCAGGATAAGAGAATTATGTATTTGTAGGCATCCTGGTTCAGTTGAAGTTCTAAAGCCCTGCAGCTACTTCCATAAAATACATGGAAATAATCCTACATAATTTCACTAAAACCATATATACAGGTACTGTCAAAAGTGACTAATAGATGTGCCCTATGATACCAGTAGTTATCTATGATTTTTTTTTCTAATTTAGGTATGCATTTAATCTATTTATCTTTCAGGTTAGAAATATTAACAAAGAAAAAATATTTTGTTTTTACCTAATCTTCCTTTCTTTACCAAATTTATACTTATATGCTTCATTCTTTCCTATGATTCTGTCTTCTGAGACATTGACTACCCTCATTGATCCAAATAGAAACTTTTGGGAAGACATCTGTATAAGGCAAAAAGATTTTGAAAAGCAAGAATGCATTTTGAAGCTAGATCAATCCTTGTGCAGACAACACGGCACTCATCTGTGGTTGATCTTGTGGTGCTTAAGGTTAAGCCCTGCATTTATATGGCTGTGAATTCCCTTTACAAACAGCTGCTCTGCAGGGAGGGGGGTTGAGGGGTGTCTGTCCTGTCGTTAATCAGTTACATTTCTGATCAGAGAGCAAGCATGGGGATTTAGATCAGGCCTAGTACTGCTTCTTAACTTCCTAAACATTATTGATCCTTCCATTTTTGAGCCTGACTATTCTGGATATTCTATGATCAATTATTTCACCATTTCCTGCCTTCATATCTTTGTAGCGTTTAGATATCCTACTTCTGTATCAATTTGTTTTCTTTAGCGGTAAGTATGGACTCCTGCAGATACGGGCATAAGACAAGTGCTCCACAAATGAAAGTATTCCACAAATGTAAAGTGTAACTAAGCCATTATTATGTAGAAAATATCTGTTGAACATTCTCTTTTCCACTGAGCACTGAAGACAAAACATACTTCCATTTTGCTTTTGTTCATGGCTTTTAGTTAATATGAGTTCTATTAATGACACGAGAAGCTATATGTTTTTCCTAAGAGTGGTAAATAAAATACAATATCCCAACAAATACATGAAAATGAAAATGACCCTTTTAACTTTGTCATTATGCTTCATGCTTCTTCTTCTTCTTTTTTTTTTTTTTTTTTTTGGCTGTTGGCATTCAAAAGTTAGGATATGGAAAATCAGCATTAAATATATACCCTAACTTATCTCATTTAAGTATTGTTGGTAGAGTTACTATTTTTAAGAGAAAAAAAAAGTCTTAACCCTCTCTTTAAATTTTCCTAAAATGTGGGAAACCCTAAATTGTATAGAAACAAATAAGTACTGTTTGTTTCTTCCAGTAAGTAGGTAGTTTGATTTCCCAGAGGGCACATGGTGAGAGCAGGAAGGAAGTGAGGCAAGACTTTGTGAGAATTATCTGAGCCTTAAAGAAATTTAGAAGGTTTGGAAGTTAAATAAGGTTCAAGTTGGCTCTTATTGGGAATGTCTAAACTGTTTTGCCCTTCCTTGGTGAAGTGCCATAAAGTCAGGTGTGAATAGACTGTGAAATGGGCTTTTCTTGTGCAGCCAAATGGTGATCTCCTTTAAACACATATGGCAACAGCTTGTTTTGTGGGAAAGTTTGTGCATAAACCCGAGGAGCTGATGAAATGGAAAGATTTCCTAAATTTTTAAAAATCATTTGATAATTCTTAATTTTTCCGACCATATTAAGGCATTTTCACAGTCTAATTAATTAAGATCTGAAATTTGAGAGCTATATACACACAGTGATACTTATATTTACAAATACACATACACATAAAAGAATATATTTCAACTTAATATAGATAAAACCTTTAAATACTGATCAATATACAGAATAAGAAGAATGTAAAATCTAACCAGAAGAGCACTGAAATAAAGAGGAATTAGGCACGCATTTATCAAAACGGATCGCTCATTACGAAAATGACTACCCATTTTCAATTGAGAAAACAAGAAAAACAAAAACAAATATTCATATGAGTTTTTATAAGTGCATGAATTTTTTTAGTTTGTTTTGTAAAATGTATGCATGTTTACCATAGAAAACACAGATAAAAGCTACAAAATAAGTAATGTATTTTTTAAAGATATTTTAGAGTGTGAAAGAGCACGGGGAGGAACAGAGGGAGAGAGAGGGAGAGAAAGAGAGAGAGAAAGAGACTCCAGCAGACTCTCCACTGAGCATGAAGCCTGCCCCAGGTGGGGCTCAATCTCCCTCCTCTGAGATCACAACCCTGAGATCATGACCTGAGCCAAAACCAAGAGTTGGAGGCTTAAACAATTGCACCAACTAGGCGCCTCAAAAAGTAACGTATTTTAAATGACTTGTATACCCTGGGTGCTTTATGTCATTGCATTAATTCTCACAATTACCCAGTGAGGTAGCTGTTATCATGGTAATAAGATATTAAAGTTGAGGAAACTGATTTGTACAAAGATTACTATCTAAATCACACAGCTAAGGGTGTGGGAGCAGAGGTTCAATTTCAGGTCTCTTTGACTTAATAATCCAAACTCGACTAAAGAGTAGGAAGAAAAGAAAACACTAATCACCTAAAACAGTACCAGTCTGATAATAGATATGTATAAAGCCAGACACAAACATAAAATCTCTATAAATTCTGTTGGGGTAAGTGGTATTTATTATTCTTTTACTTAAAAGTAAGTTTTCTTATGAGTCCTTCCTATTTCCATCTATCAAGTATCTACTGGGAAATGTTATTTAGAAAAACTTTATCAAACCAAGATATTCTTATTCCTATACTCTTCAGGAACACATAAATATCTGTTGGAGGAAATGAGATTGCTTTTTTCCCCCCCGGCTTTCTCACGGATCCAGTAGTATGAACACAAGACCTGTGGTCTTAAAACAGGGTGGGTTTTTTTGTTTGTTTGCTTGTTTTGGAGGGGGGGGTGCATTTTACAGACCTGCATCCATGAATGATGTTCTTGTCAGTTTGAATATAAATAGTCTAGGAATAGTACTTAACTATGAATCAACAAGTCTGATTTCTTCCACAATTGGCATAGTCTGCCTCTCCCAGACCATGACCACAATAGCCCCTGAATTTATACCATTTATTAACTCTGGGAAGAACATTGGGTTTTTAATGTGCATTAAATATTGCTCTTTGCAATGTTAGAAGAATACACAACCAATTTCAGAGCTGCAAGACTGAACTCCTTATGCATATAATATTTGATAATTTCTCAAGCCAGGTCTCAGCTGGTTTAATTTCCATGTGGTGGTTAAGATGGTGCCCTGATTAGGTGTACCTGGGTGGCTCAGTCAGTTGAGCATCTGTCTTTGGCTCAAGGTCCTGATCCTGGAGACCTGAGATGAAGCCCCACTTTGGGCTCCCTGCTCAGTGGGGAGTCTGCTTCTCCCTCTTCCTCTGCCCCTCTTCTGCACATTCTTTCTCTTCCTCTCTCAAACAAAGTAAATAAAACCTTAAAAAAAAATGATATACTGATTATCAGCCCTGGTCCGCAAAATCATGAAACCTGGCTGGAGCCATTGTCAAAACCCAGAATCTAATGGCTGCTAAAGTACAGAAAGTTGACATGAAGATGTCGAGTCAGTGGGGATTTTGAAGAAAGAACACGTTTTGCTTTAAAAACGTTCGGCAGAGCACTAATATGAAATTACTTTATGGGAGAGCAGTCATATCAACCCCTTATACTAAATAAAAATATGTAGATTTATTTAGGCTTAACATTTGAATTTTCTGCTTAAAGAGGTACCCAAAAATGCATAGCATAAACAAAAACCAAGAAAAACTGAAGTGAAAAGCATTATCCTACGAAATGAAATCGTATATTATATTAGATTTCTTTTCATTGGTGGTAGAGTTTTTTCTCTCTAATCCAATGAAACCAAATCAATTCTGAAAAAAGCATTACCAAATGAGTACAATTGTGCAATTTTTTCTGGAGTATATACTTTCCCAAAATTAGCCGAGAGCAGTAGCAAATTCTAAATTAGTAGCCTAAATTCTACTTCTACCA
Organism: Meles meles; assembly: GCF_922984935.1. NCBI lineage: Eukaryota > Metazoa > Chordata > Mammalia > Carnivora > Mustelidae > Meles > Meles meles. The sequence goes on along the minus strand of NC_060074.1, from coordinate 61,307,820 downwards.
CTAAATTCTGGGGACAAGCCAACAGTAGTCTACTTTATACCCCCACATTATAAAGTAGGTACAATTTGTCAATTTTTACCAATATTATAATATAAGGGATATAAGAAACAAATATCATTTTGTGTTCAAGGAGAAAGATGGTTAGCTCTCTTCCTATTCGACCCAAATGTTTGAGAGAATAAACTAGGCAAAAAAAAAAAAAAAAAAAACTAATTGTAGGGGCACCTGGGTGGCTCAGTCATTGTTTGCCTCCAGCTCAGGTCACTATCCCAGGGTCTTGGGATCAAGCCCCACATTGGGCTCCTTGCTCAGCAAGGAGACTGCTTCTCCCTCTCCCACTTCCTTTGCTTGTGTTCCTTCTCTCACTGTATCTCTTTCTGTCAAATACATAAACAAATAAAATCCTAAAAAAATCTAATTGTAATAATTCTTTCAAATGTGATCATGGAGTTAAGCAAAATCACCATATTGTGAATCACTACAAACCTGTGAAAGTGAATATGTGAAGGAGTGGGTGTCCTCTCCTCTCACCTAAACCAGGTAAATTCTCTTGCGGTTTAGACATGGAGAATGAAGTCTATCAAATATTTGGATAGATAAAAACATTTGGTTCTCTTTCTCAGTTTTTCAGATTTTATCAGAACATTCTCTTTCACATTAGCTGCCACCTCAGAGCCAACGTAAATAAGGTTAACTAGGTCTGTGGACGCTAGTGCTCTGGAAAACTAATAATTTCACTAATTGACCTCATAAACCCCCCTTCACTCGCTCTCCAGATGGGACTTCAGTGTGAGTGAGGGAATCCAGTGTCCCTGGTTCTCAGAGAAATGGCCTGTCCCGTGTGATGGGGAGGAAAAAGGTACAGAACTGACCTACTGCAGGCTTATAGAATTGTGTTTTCTAACCGACGGGAAAGCACAGGATGACTTCTTTCCTTTTCCAAAAATCATCCCACATTTTCTCTCCAAGACTCCTTAAATTAGGATTTTACCAACTTTAGAAAAAGCATCACTTTCATTTTGAAGAGAACGCAAATAAACAGCATCATGCTTGGTATGAGTCATCTGACCTTTCTGTGAGAGAACATGTGCAACTAAAATATCTTCAGGAGATATTTTGCCACGGAATGAGAGAGAGACTCAGGTCCATGAATCCCACTGAAGAGAAGGGTTCTCACCCTAATAACATCTGTCTAAGAAGGTGTTAATTGGCACATCAGAACAAATCTGCTGATAAGCATATTTGGCTTTTTCTAAAAGATTGTCACTCTGACTGCCCATGTCTCCTGCTCTTCTGCATTAACACATAGCTGATAATTTAATCTCCCAGCTGCACTAAAAACAGAAAAACATGCTTAAAATTGATGAGAGGAGATTTTCAGTTGGATCACGAAGTCTTATCACATATGTCACTACAAACGCTCATTGGTTATCTTTTTATAATTGTTATAAGTTACCACAATGATTGTGGCCTATAGAAAGTGTGCAGAATTCACCGAATGTCACTAACTGGGCCTGGCCTTGGGTTTTTCTATTTCTGGACTTACCAACTTATAAAGAGGGAAGTAGAGATAGTGAGGGTCACCATATAATTTCAGAAAATTAGTCTTTTTTCTTTTTTCTTTTTTTAAGGGGGGGTGGGGTGGGGAGAGGGGCAGAGGGAGAAAGAGAGAGAGAATCTTAAGGAGGTTCCACGCCCAGCGGAGAACCTGACATGGGATTCAATCTCACAACCCTGAGATCACAATCCTGAAATCATGACCTGAGCCCAAACCAAGAATGGGTCATTTAACCAACTGAACCACCCAGGCTTCCCTCAAAATTAGACTTAATAGGAAATACCACACCAAGAAAAGATAGTGTTCACATATCCCTCTGTTGACAGTTTTATCAGGTACCAGAGTCCCACTACAAATTCCAGGCATCTTACTTGGGGCAGATGAGCTTCTCATCTTTTTAGTGTGGATCCCATCCTCCACCTCCTAGAGGTGGTAAAATTTACAGTGAGCAGTTGCCTGCCTTAAGCCAGTATGTGCATAAGTCAAGCGCAGAGTCAAGAATAGGATAAGAATCTCCTGACCCTTCACCTCTTTCTCCATCCACATCACTGATTTTCCTTCTGCTCCATGCTGGCAATAGTGGGCATAGTCAGATGCCAAGACTTTGTTCCTTCTGTCATCAAGAAATAAATTTCATGGGTAAGAGAGCTCAGTGAGTCTCGGATAGCAAAGCATATTGAAAAGGGAAAACCAAATGCAGTGTAAATGCTGGGTGCTCTTATTATTTGGAAGGTAAGAGACTGAGCACAGAGCTATCATGATTATTGGTACCTGGGATACAGAAGAATTTGGGAAAGAAAGAGGGAGGGTCTATAGGTAGTGCGGCCAAGCAACAGGAAGAAGATTCACTAAGAAATTTAACATACTTTGTGAGGCATGAGACCCTGAAATAATAACTACAAGCTTTGATTATATTAACAGATTAGTAGCTTTCTGATTCTCAAATATTGGCAGGCAGGAACAGCAATGATGAACATCCAAAAATTGTATTTTTCCTAGTTCACCATACAAATAAGAAACACACTTCTGAGAAGAGAAATGCAGTGATTCTTAAGATAAAAACTTTGGTAAAAGGAACTGGCAAATAATGTAATGACTCCTAGTACTTAGAGGAAGACATTTAAAAAACTCCTCCAAAACTTTCCCAATGAGCACAGAATATCTCTTATTTAGGTAAAATTGATACTACTACAGAATAAACATAAATAACGTTTCAGAGAACCAGCTTTATCATCCTTAGCAAAGAGCTCCCGGTAATGACTGTAAAGTGCAGCAAGTCAAAAGTGACATGTCACTTTCAACTTAATCTCTTGACTTGTTTACATTACTTCCCTTTCAGGCATGACCTCCCTCTCTCATTCCATCTACCTAACTTTGCCCCTGTTTTGAAAGCCCGACAAAATCTCCAAATCATCACTGAAGTCTTCACCGATCAATTCAGCTCACACTCATGGCTCCAGCCAGGGCCCAATATTAAAATATTTTAGCTAGTTGTTTTTTTTTTTATAATTTTTAAGCATATAGAGAAGGTAAAATGAACAGTTCAATAACTACCCATATATTCACCATCCAAATGCAAATTGATATTCTTTTATCTCTTATGTTTTGGTAAACTTTTTCAAAATAATTTGTAGACATACTGATGCTTTATCTCTAAGTACATCAGTATATATCTCCTAAAAATAAAGATACTCCCCTACATGGTTACAGCACCATTTTCTTGCCTATAAACAATGCTATAATCGAAAATCAAGTCTATATTACAATTTGTACATTTTTCTCAAAATGTACAAATGGTTTTGTTAAACCAGAGTTTATGGTTTATGCTTTGCATTAGGCATTTGGTTGTTACATGTCTTTAACTCTTTTGCCTCTTTTTTGGATCAAGAAATGTTCACTTGTTTTAAAAAATCTTTTTGAAGAAACTCAACCAAGGATGTTTAATAATGCCCCACAGCGTGGATTCATCAGTGTAGTACCACATGTTATAATTTTAAAAAGTTCATCTACCCCTTGAGTTTTCTGGGAAAAGAAAATAGATCAAAAGGATTGATTAGATTTTTTCAACACTTTTGGCAAGCACATTTCACAAGAGTTGCTGTCACCTATTTTCACATAAAGGGTCACATAATTTGAGATTGTTTGACTCTTAATGATTCTAAATTTGACCATGTTTGAGGTGAAAGCTGGGAGAGCTGCTCTTTGCAAAGGCTCCGTTTTCCCTTCCAATTAGCAGGTAATGCTTCACAGCTAAAATATTTAATCTGTTTCTTTCCTGTTTTAGACTTCCAACCACATATAGCATTCTAGACATTGGGAACTGTGTTTGACATTTTATTTTATTGGCTACAGAACCCATAACATTACAATGTTAAGGCTTCTGATGAATATGTATTAGTTGAGGGTTTTGCATCATATGAGATCAGACACATTCTAGTTCTTAATACCTCCATATTCTGCTGCAGTAAGGTGCATTGCCATAAGAACAGGTGAACCTTACTTCATTTCTAGTTATGATGAAATAGTTTATAGCAGACCAATGCTCCTACTAAGAGAAACAAACAAAACAATATAAAAAGTTGCCCTGATTTTCATATATAGCACACTTTGGACAATGATGGAGAATACCCAGTCTTATCAACTGGCTACAATTGCTGAGATATCAGATTATAAGACAAGCTTCATGTATTTTTAAAAACTGAATGCATTCATGAGGTTCTTAGAGAAAAGTGGAATTCAGTTAGGCATCAAAACCAACAAAATATATAACAAGAAACACACACAACATGCAAACACATCATTCAGAAATAAATCATGGAACAAAAACAGTAAAAATCACAACAAGAATTAGAAAATATTTACAGCAGAATAATAATGAAGATAGTATCTATCAGAGTTTATGAGATGTAACTACAACAGTGTTTAGAAAAAAAAATAGTCTTCAATGCATGTGAAACAGAAGGTTGAAACTCTACAATCAAAATATCCATCTCTTAGGAAGTTTAGACTGAAAAAAACAAGTAGCAAATTAAACCCAAAACAAAAAAAATGAAGGAAATAATAAAGTGAGGGCAGAGACTAGTGAAATTTAAAAATAAGCATCTAAGATAAAGATCAACAAAATTAAAACCTCGTTCTTTATTTAGGAAAAAACTAATCTTTATTTTAAAAAACTAATAAAAAGTTAAAGCATTCTCTAACAGAACTGATCAAGAATTATGCCCCACAGCAATACAATAGTACTATTACTACTAATAGTGATTAAAACATATCACCTTAGATCCCAAAAGTATCAAAAAGATAAAAATTAGGTTTATGAGTAACTTTATGCCATTAATAAAATGGATTAAATCCTGAAAAAAAGAAATCTAGCATAACTAACACAATAAGAAATAGAATTTGTAATTTAAAATCATGCCTGAAAAGAAATTTATCTCTAGGACCAAAAAAAAAAAAAAAAAAGGCAGCCAGTTTCACACAAACTCTTCCAGAGTTTAAAAAGAAAAAAAAAAAAATTAGCAAACTTTATAACCTTTTTATGATTTAAATATATAAATACTTAATAAAGACATTCAAGGAAAACTGTAGTAAAATCTGTCTAATAAACATAGACACAAAAATTTTTAAATATTAACAACTTTATGAAAAATACATAAAAGGGATAACATAACACAATGAAATGTGACTATTCTAGGAATATAAGGCTGGTCTAATATTTAAATTCAATCTGGATTTACCACAATAGTAGAATAAAGATGAAAAATTAAATAATCATCTCAAAAGAAGTAGAAAACACCTTTCATAAAAGTCCACACCTTTTTACAATAAAACTCTTAGCAAACTATCCAGAAAGAGAAAGTCTTTATTCAGAAAAGGTATCTACAAAATCTTTCAACAAACTTACACTTCATAATGAAATACAAAAACTTTCACCCTAAGATTCAGATTAAGACAAGAACACCACTATCATCACATCTATACAACATTTTACTGGTGGTGATAACCATTAAAATTAATAATTACAAATAAATAAGATATATAAACTTTGGAAAAGGAGAGACATATTTGTCATTATATTTGGATAACATGATTTTATAGTCTAGAAAATCCAAATAAATCTAGATACACGGCATTAGAATTAATTTAAAAATGTATTGAGGTCTGTGTAAACAAACTCAATAAAAAATTTCTATGACAACAAAAAATGGAGCATGACAGTTTTTTAAAAGAGAAAATTCAAAATATTATTAAAATATTAAATACCAAAGAAATCTCAAAAATATTTTATTTATATAACAATCTATAATATATTATTGTAATAAAAATGGATGGATATGCCATATTCATGGATTAGAAAGTCTCATACTATATACAAATATGCTGATTCTCCCCAGTGATTCGTATATTCAACAGAAGCACAATAAAAATGCAAGTAGGTTTTTTTCTTGGGTTAGCACTTGAGAAGCTGTTTCTAGCTGCATACAGAAATGCAAAGAGCCAAGAAAAGGCAAGATAATCTTGAAGAAGGAAACCAAAGCTGGAGGACTTGCAAGACTTATTGAAGTTCTAATAATCACAGTGATGTTCAGATAGACAAATATAACAGAAAAATGTAATATTGAGTCACAAACAGACTCACACATACATAGTTGCTTATATCATGTACAAATTTCACTGTAGAGAGGTGGGGAAAAGGGTATTATCTTCAATAAATGGTGCTAGGTCAAAAGAAAATCATACACATTAATCCTTCACACAATATTCTAAAATAGATTCAAGATGAATTCTAGATCTAAATGTGAAAGATAAAACAATGTTCTAGAATAAACAGAAGAAAATAACTTAATAGCCCCAGAGTAAGGAAGAATTTCCCAAGACCCAAAACCCAAACGATAAAGAAAACATAAATAGACACATTAAGAATTTGTACTCATTGGGGTTCCTGGGTGGCTCAGTGGGTTGGGGCCTCTGCCTTTGGCTCAGATTGTGATCCTGGGGTCCTGGGATTGAGCCCCACGTTGGGCTTTCTGCTCAGAGGGGAGCCTGCTTCCCTTCCTCTCTCTCTCTGCCTGCCTCTTTGCCTACTTGTGATCTCTCTGTCAAATAAATAAATAAAGTCTTAAAAAAAAAAAAAAGACTTTGTGCTCATAAAAAGACACCATTGAGAGGAGGGAAAAAGCAAGACATGGGCTGAGAAACAATATTTATAGAAAAACATGACTGACCAAAGACTCACATCTAAAATATATAAAGGACCTAAAAATTAGTTAAAAAGATGGAAAAATAAATAAAAACTTGAACAGGTACAACGCAATAGAACAATATGGGCAAGAGGAGAAATTTAATCACAGTGGGATACCACTATACAAGCCTAAAATACCTATACTACCACTATACAGAAGATCTAAAATTTGTGTTGTTGAAGACATGAAGCAACAGGAACTTTCCTACACTGCTACTCCGGTGGCCTTTAGAAACCTGCCGGTGTATCTATTAACAGTAAATATCTGTATAGCCTATGACTCAACAGTTCCACGTCTAGATATATTTTCTCCACAAAAATAGATGCATATGAACCTAATGATGTTCCCAGAAGCCAAATATATAGACTAGACATTGGGTATATCAACACAATGTACAATAATAAGCAAGTGTGGACTGTTGTTGCATACAAAAACAAAAATAAATGCCATAATCAACTATTAAAAACAAAAAGGTCACACACGTGCTAATCTTGTATGATGGTAGAGGTCAGGATTGTGACTGCTTTTGTAGAAGATACTACTGTGGAAATATGTGGGTGGGAGGTGCTTCCACTGTGTAGGAAAATTTCTATTTCTTGGGGAGCCTGGGTGGCTCAGCGGGTTAAAACCTCTGCCTTCGGCTCAGGTTATGATCCCAGGCTCCTGGGAACGAGCCCCACATCGGGCTTTCTGCTCAGCAGGAAGCCTGCTTTCCCCTCTCTCTGCCTGCCTCTCTGCCTGCTTGTGATCTCTGTCAAATAAATAAATAAAATCTTTAAAAAAAAATTCTATTTCTTGATCTGGTGAGGATATACAGTTGCATTTCCCTTATAAAAATTCACTGGGCTGTATGATTAGTATCTGTGCATATTTCTGCATGTCTATTTTTTACAAAGTTGAACCATAAAGTATGTCACTCTCCCCAGCACCCTTAAGTCCCTGACTCCTTGTCCTTTGATTTGCTGTCAAATCTTTTCTGCAGATGACCATCAATAAATAAAACCACTGGTCTGATATGTGAGCTTGTTCCAGTTCTCTGAGTATTTCTGGAGGTATTACAATCTTTGCTCTCCAACCCATTTGGCCTCTTGACTGTCCAGGAGACTCACAAAATCCTGTCCTCTCTCCAAACTGCCTCCCTTTTTTCAAATTTCAAATTATCACTGTCCTAACAAATCTACCACTCCATGTCCCTTGTCAGCTGGCATTGCTTCCTCTGCTTTTATTTAACAGAATAAAATAAAAAAAAATTTAACAGAAATTTTTATTTAACAGAAACACCATAAAGACCTCCTCACACCATATCCAAAATGGGAAAATTACAGACAAAAATCTCATCGTGATAGTGGAAGACACCCATCGTAGAGAGCAAACTACCAGTGGACACCTCAAATTATTCCATTTATCAGGTAGTGTATGAGTTTGTCTTTGATGGTGTGTGAGCAGAAGACTCAGCAAGGACTCCACCATGATTTAAAGGACTTGGACAAATATTCTGGAATAAACAACTTCTCTCTTCCCTTCCTTGCTTTCCGAGCCCCCTCCCAAAAATGTACTTTTATGCTCACCTTCCTTCCTAAAAAAGTCCTTTCTCCTTTGCGTGACAAACACAACTACCTCTGCTTTAGATTCACTATCCCTCTCGTGATCCAGGATTATCCTCCACGAATGAATCCCTCTTTGCCTTGATCTCAATCTATACTTGTACTCTTCAAACTCAAGCATGTTTAGTCCAATTTCTATCAAAAGGAAGAACTATTTCTGTCAATAAAACCTGGGCTTTTATCACATGCCTGAGCTCCAGATCTTTTCATCTGATGCCTTCTGGATATGCTCAAACTGTATGTTTTACAGCTCCTCAAACAGATCCATTAAGAATGCCTACAAAGTCTCTGTTTACCCAGTCCATATATCAGTGTTCTCATTTTTCTGTGTAAGCTAGAAGATTGGGAGTCATCTTTGACTTCCTACCTATTGCAGTCAAAATCATCAGGTCATGTCAATTCTGTCTTCTAAAATCTCCTTCAAAGGCATCTGGTTGTGCTCATCAGTTACTGTTTTAATTCAGGTCTCATTACCTTTAAAAATGATTAGATTGAATTAAAAAACCTAGCTATACTCTGTTTATAATATACAAGAGGCTCACAAAGTTTGAAAGTAAAAAATATATATGTAATAGATAGACAGATACAAAGAGAAACCCGAGATTCTGTACTGTATTCCTAATATGGTATATTTAATTGATATTGCTCAAACTAGAATTACCATTCCATAGAATATTTTGGAAAATGGATAAAAATGTTGTTATCTCACAGGTGAAAAAAAATCTTCCATTATTTTAAAAACTTTAAACATGACTCATTTACACATACAAAAAAAAAACAGAAACAAAAGAAATTTAAAACAACATCAACAAAAAATCTCATATAAATAAATCTTTAGTCAGTGCCAATTAAAATTCTTTATTAGAGAATACTTAAAAATAATTAAAAGAAAAACATTACAGATAAAATATAAGACAATGCAGAAGCAATCGAAAGGAAATCAGAACTGCAACTATTTTCAATGCTAAATGAGAAGAAAAAAAACTAAATTAATAAACTAGGCATTCAACTCAAAGTAAACATGACATAAACCTGAAACAAATCTAAGAAAAGCAGGGATTAATACAAATAAAAGCAGGAATTTTTTTTAAAAGGCAGAAAATCAGAAACAGTAATGAAAATAGACTAACAAAAGTAGTGATGCTTTTCCTAAGTACCGTAAATAACTACTTACAATATAATGATAAGAAATTCCTTTACTAGTAATATCCACAACATCTAAATTATTAGGAATTAACTTCTCAAGAAATATAGAACATTCATTTTACAAACAAAAGCTTGACTTGAGGGACACAAAAAAAGATATGAATCAAAGCTGTGGCATATTACGTTCCTGAAAGAGAAGTTCAATATTGTAATAATGTCAGTTTTCTCTGTATTCATGTTCTATTGCTGCTGTAAGAGGTTATCACAAATTGTGTGGCTGAAAATAATAGAAATGTATTCTCTTACAGTTATGGAAGTTAGAAGACCAAAGTGGGTCTTCTAAGGTTAAAATCAAGGGATAGGTAGGCTCCTTTCATTCTGGAGGCTCATTTTCTTGCTTTTTTCAGCTTCTAGAATCTACTTGCTTTCCTTGGCTCCTTTCCTTCATCATCAACACCAGCAGCGTAGTGTCTCCCAAATCTCTCTCCTCTCCATCCTCTGCTTCTGTCGTATCTCCTTCTATCCCTCTCTCTCTCTCTCTCCTGCCTCACCGTTTTGCTTACAAGGACCCCTTTCTATTGCATTGGGCCCACCCCAATAATAATCCTGGAGAATATCTCAAGATACTTAGTTTAATCACATCTTCAAAATCCCTTCTACCACACACGTTAAGAAATTCTTGGGTTCTAAGGATTACGATATGGACATCTTTGGGTGGCCGTCATTCTACCACAATACCCAAACTGATGGAGTCACTCAATACAACTCAATTATTTTTTAACTTGACAGATTGATTCTAAAGTATAACTGGAAACTCAAACTGGGAAAACTGAGAAATTACGTAAGGGTAATAAAAGGAAAGGACTTTCATTGCCAGATATGAAAACATATGGCACCATAATAATCAAGGAAATGTGGTTGTTTAAGAATAGATGAATCTTGGAGAATAATTTTCAAAAATGTATATATATATATATGTAATTAGTAAAGTAGCACATGATATGAAGTGGCATTTAAAATATGAGGGGAAAAGACTGATTACTCAGTAAATTGTGCTGGAAGAAGAAGTTAACTGTTTGGAAAGAAAAACATTGGGATTTAAGTTAGATGGGCACTTTACCCCCACATACACCAAAAATACATCTATGATAGGTAGTAGCATTAAACAACAACAAAAATGAACTCTTGAACTTGAAAGTAAAAGATTGGTGAATAATTATTATCTTTTAATGAACTGAGTAAAAAGGAATGAAGTATAAAAGAGAAAGAAATAAAAGAAAAAATTGCTGGTTTTGACTACATCAACCCATAGAGCCACAAACTTGCAAACATCCAAAAATACCATAAACAGAGTAAAGGAAACAGGAAAATGATGGGAAAGTATATTCTCAATCATATGACAAATAATTCAGATACAGAAAAATAAAAATCCCATTAGGAAAATAGGCAAAGAAATTGTTATAACTTTGTTAAATTAATATTTGTTAAGAGGACCACAGAGTACTGAGGGTGAATCAAAGTGCAACAAGAGAACACAAGAAAATTTGAAATAGAGAAGTTTACTACAGGCAAGTCCTGAAGGAAACCTTAAGGGGCCACATGAGGAGGTCAAGTCAGGGCTGTGCTGTCCTTAGGGTCTGTGAGTGGGAAGAATGAAGTTTGATAAGCCCCTTAGGGATTTTACCTAAGGGGTGCTCAAGGGAAGGCCCTGGAAAGCAGAGGGGGTTATGGATAGCAAGGGGAATCCTATCAGGAGCTTACATTTGTTTATGACTCTGTGGGCTGCTCTCCCGGGCGTTTGCTACAGGAGAGGCTAGTGTCTGCTTCAGGTCACTGTGGGCCCCTTGGCCAAAACCAAATGGATGTCAAACCAACAATACCATCAAGTAGCCTAGCTAAACCCCTGACAGAGGTATGAACTGCCAAAGGGAAAATGCAAAAGTCCAATAAGTACATTTTTTAAACATTCAAACTACTGCTAATTAAACAAATGCAAAATAAAATACCTATACAATGCCATAGACCTCTCCCAAATGAACAAAACTTTTTTTTTTCCTTACACTATTATCCATTATTGTCATGAGGGTGGAGAAATAAATACTTAATACCATTCTAGGATAGACATATTGGTATAAGATTACTGGAAGATATTTAGTAACTTTTTTTTTCCATTTCAAGATTTTTCTTTACTTCTTTTTTTAACATAGAATGTATTGTTTGTTTTAGGAATACAGGTCTGTGATTCATCAGTCTTACACAATTCACAGCACTCACCATAGCATAAACCCTCCCCAATGTCCACCACCCAGCCACCCCATCCGTCCAGCAACCCTCAGTTTGTTTCCTGAGATTAAGAATCTCTTAGGGTTTGTCTCCCTCTCTGGTTTCATCTTGTTTCATTTTTCCCTCCCTTCTCCTATGACCCTCTGTCTTATTTCTCAAATTCCTCATATCAGTGAGATCATATGATAATTGTCTTTCTCTGATTGACTTATTTCACCTAACATAATAGCCTCTAGTTCCATTCACGTCTTTGCAAATGGCAAGATTTCGAGGGTTTTGATGGCTGCATAATATTCCATTGAGTATATATACCACATCTTCTTTATCCATTCATCTATTGATGGACATCTAGGCTCTTTCCATTGTTTGGCTATTGTGGACATTGCTGTTATAAACATTGGGGTGCACATGCCCCTTCAGATCACTACATTTGTATATTTGGAGTATTTAGTAACTTTTTAAAGGTAAAAAGAGAAAGTCAGAGAGTATGTTAACTCTGATACATACGGAAATTCTTTTAAAGATAATGGCAAAAAGGAAATAATGGAACAACCAAAACTTTGGCTCAACAAATTATGCTTATAGGAGTAAATGTATGTGGTAATTAAAAAATCATGTTTTACAAGCATAGTAAAAAAAAGCATAATATTTTACATTAAAGATGTAAAATATTCATAATATATTAAGAGGAAAAGCATGTTATGAAACTTCCCAAATAATTTTTAAAGTATGCAAATGCATTATATTTAAGAGAATGCTAAACAAAAAAAATACATTTTTTCCCTAGATATTAAGGTTTCAAATTTTAATTTTTGAGTTTTTTCCTTTGCAATTTTCTCTATTTCATTGTTAGGTTACACAATGACTATTAATTATTTTTGTGATCATAGCAAAAACAGTAGGTGTTATTGTTTTTAAAAAATCTTAATAATAGACCAGAAAGAGTACAGAACAATTAGATTGTCCCCAATCAAATCTTAAATTTTTTGATTGATCTTTCTGTGTTTTTCCCTCCATCTGAAGCAATTCTTCCTTAATTTTTACAATGTTTAGATCAGATTGGACTCATAATATATCCTTGCACAGGTCAACCTGGTTTAGGCAAAATGCAGTTTTAGGCTACCTACCAATGAAATTATTTTTCAACACATCTCAGGCAGGATTTGAGGTAAACCTCCCCAGCTAGAATTAGAGCTTCCACAGTTAGGGACACTTTCCTATTTCATATCTCTTAGATACTATTACTGGATACTGGAAAAGTACCCTGACCATATTTGTTGTGGATAGCAATGTAGGCTCAGCTAAGCTCCAAAAAGAAATTCTTTAAATTGACAGTAGATGAGGAGGACAAGTCAGAAAGAAGATAGGATTCTGCTTGGGTTAACGGTGTTTAAATTTGTACTTAGTCTAGCTTCTGATACTGTATCAGACATAATTCCTCTTTGTGCCATGCCTACCTGGCTTCCTATGATTGCTCTGTTTCTCCACAATATTTTCTTTCTCTCTGTTTGTAATTTTACAATGATTTATTTTTCAACTGTTTTCCTTTTTGAGATTATTTCTATGTCCACTGACACATTGTTACCTAAATATAACAGGCCTAGTATATTAAGCGGTAAGTTTCAAAGTCAAAATTAAGAATTTACTTTGCATTTTCTTTATATTGCTCCGTTTACAAGCATCTCATATTGAAAATTTACAGAAGATGATCTCCTGCCCATGTGTGACTCATCTGCACCAGGAAAGTGATTAATGGTCACACTGTGGCTTCCATAAGAATATCATTCGCACCATTATCACAGACAGTCAGAAAGCACCATGATGGGTATACATCCAGGAATGGATGCCATTCACATTTGACATATAAGGGCAGAAATAACAAAGCATTGAGATATAAACCAAATTTTTACCTTGCATCAAGAAATGAGTTGTCTAAGGAACAAAATGCGTATCTTGGGAAAAGAAACGTGATCGGGAGAGGCCATAATTTTCCTTCATAATACCAGCTCCCACTTTTTGATTCACATCATCACCTGAAATAGGTGAAATACCACCACAAAATATTTTTTTTTTCGTTGACCTCCCAATTTCAGAGCTAAACTCTCAAAGCTTTGGTAAAAGAGACTTTGGTTAAGAAACTTGACTTGGAAAACAGTTTCAAACACAATAGCATTGACTTCAATGTACAATATTAAACAATTTAGTAGGTCAGACTTATTTTTAAGCTAGAATTTTTCCTTTCTACCTTTCCTTTCTTTATTACTTCCTTATCTGTTTCTAAATAGTATTTTAGGTTTGGTCTTGTAAACCTAGGGCCTTCTACAGAAAGCTATAATTTGTACATGTGACTAAAAACTTTGAGGTCATGAATAAGCTGGATCATATGCAAGTTATTTAGAAAGCTTTCAGATTTTCTTCCTCATATATTAATTGTCCTTTAAATTCCCCTAATATTTGTATAAATGGTCTGGTCGATACAGTCAGTTCTATTGACAAATTTCATAGCCAGTCAATTTAATCCAAATAGTGGGTTTGTGTGAATAGACAGGATGTAGTCAAATGCAAATTTGGATGTCACCCATCTAATTTGATCTAGAAAAGAGTAAACAAATACCATTAATGTTGAGTTTGGGATCTGATTTACATAGGCAGGCCTTCTGTACTGGTTAGAGTAAGATAATCACTGAATCCTAAACATAGTTTGGTGTGTTGATCTGTTGTATAGACACAAGGGATTTCCCTTGTGTTATTCATTCTTCTTTTCTACACTTCTAGAACATTATACTCTAAACTGCATCTAACCTTTTGCACATTTGTTCTGAGTTCTTTACATTGTTACTACAATGTAGCACATTTGATGTCAAATCTGTACATTCTAATTACCCAGAACCAGAAACAGACAGACCTTGTGTGCTTGTGAACCAAATACAACCAAATGTTTCCACTTGTGAGCCCAGATTACTGGGGAATTTCAAATATTTTTGTATTTCTCAGTGACGAAAGGAGCATGCTTTCAAACTTAAGACAAAAAATAGTCTTTTTTTAATTTATAAAGTTTGTAATGAATAAAAAACCTTTTCGTAGGTGCTTGCTTAGAATCTGGTTTTAAGAATTTCTTAAAATGTTTTCAGTAAAATGTACCTTGGTTTTGTTCCCTGGAATGAAAGAGGTGAAATGGACTAGCAATAAAAATTAAACTGACTAGTCCAATTTCATTGCCTAAACTAAATAAAATTTGGGGATGTAGAGAAACGCAGAAACAAGTGCTAAAAATATATATTTGCAGTTTAAAGGTCCATTTTAATCTTCTAAATCCTTATTGAAAACAAGGTAATAAAATTTACATGACATAAATATATATGTGGTCAGGTATTTAGGAACAAAAACAAGCCTGGCACTGATTTATGGAATTCTTTGTGCTTTGACGTGACTAAGGGTGAAAGGTTTCTTTTGCTAAAAATAATGACACCCATACCTAAGAAAGCATCTGGACGCCATTCTTGGAAGTATAAGACTTTGCTAAATATCAGGACTGTGACCCTGGTAACCAATCAGTCAGTCCATAATAGCATTCATTTTTTTTTTCACAGTTTTTTTTTTTAAGTGGAGTTACCCTTCTTAGCTGTAATTTTGGTTGTGAATACTGAGTGTTGGAATATGAAGGAACCATTTCTATGTGATATTCTCTGCTATAGAATTAGACTTTTTTTTACATAATTTTACAATTTTACAAGTTCTATACAAAGATGGACCTTTCCTGCTATTAAATCAGTAACTTAATGTTACTTAATGTTTGTGTGCATGTGTGTGTATGTGTGTCAGTGTTTGTGTGTGAATATGTGCAGTCACTGGCAGAAGAGCTAACTTTTCTGGAACTAAGTTTCTGATCTAAAAATATTCCAGTATGATATTCAAAGCTCTTCTCCTCTAGGTGAGTATGTGGTGGAAATGGTTGCTGGTGATGTAGAGAAAAGGAATATTAGATGTATGCTCTATTTTTCACATATCTATTTTATAATATTTATAAAGTATATAAAGGTTAAGGAGAGTAATACATAATTGCATACTCAAGGCATAAAATGAATTAGAATATGAAGAATACCAGTCAGCAGACTTCAAATGTTACAAAGTATCTCCTGCCTTTTTTTCAAGTGAGATTTTGTTCAGGAGAGTATAGAATCTTGAATTTTGTTCTGAAAGTATATGAGTGAATTGTTGTCTTAACCATATTTTCAGATTGTATTGTCTAATTCAGGAAGTAAATGGTAAATGTGTATAACATAACAAGAAAGAAGCTGTTCTATAAAGTCCATACAGGGTTCATAATGGAAGGACTGGATAGTTTTTCTGATTTATAGAGATCACAGAGGAAATAAACAACTTTGTTTTGTTTATTTTTTTTTAAGATTTTGTTTATTTATTTGACAGAGACATAGGGAGAGGGGTAACACAAGCAAGGGGAGCAGGAGAGGGAGAAGCAGGGTCCCCACCGAGCAGGGAGCCCAATGTGGGCCTCCATCCCAGGACCCTGGGATGATGACCTCAGCCGAAGGCAGCTGCTTAACAACTGAGCCACTCTGGCGCCCCAATTTTGCTTTTTTTTTTTTTTAATGTGAATTTGAAATAGACAAATTAGGGTCTTTGGCATTTTTATTTTGTATTTTTTTAAGATTTCATTTATTTGAGAGAGAGGGAGAGAGCATGAATGGGGAAGGGTCAGAGGGAGAAACAGACTCCCTGCAGAGCAGCAAGCCCAATGAGGGACTTGATCCTGAGAGTCCGGGATCATGACCTGAGCCGAAGGCAGTCACTTAACCAACTGAGACACCAGGTGCTTCTTATCTTTGGCATTTTTTTTAAGTTTTTTTGTTTGTTTGTTTTGTTTTGTTTTTATTTGACAGAGAGATCACAAGTAGGCAGAGAGGCAGGTAGAGAGACAGGAGGAAGTAGGCTCCCTGCTGAGCAGAAAGCCCCATGTGGGGCTCAATCCCAGGACCCTGAGATCACGATCCGAGCTGAAGGCAGAGGCTTAACCCACTGAGCCACCCAGGCGCCCCTATCTTTGGCATTTTTAGCAGACTTTTACAGAGAAAAGGTTAAGTTATTGGTGATGGGCTCTAAACTCTTCCTTTTTCTAATTTTTGATTTTACAAATTCAAATCATATTTTTAGTATCTATATAATAAGAAACATGAATTTAATAAGCTGTTTAAATGTAATATCTTATGGTTATCTAAGTGATAAATTTCATCACCAAAGCTTGATATTAGAATTTATAAATAAGATTTTATTTACATATTTCCTTCATACATTTATATGGCTTTGAGCAAAGTCTAGTTCTCTGGGACATAAAGATGTCATCCTTTTTTTGGCAAGAGTGCTTCTTCCAAAAGGATACATTGCAAGCAAGGAAGGTGGAGCAAGGCATTTGTATGGCAAGATAAAACAAATCACAATGCTCCTAAGTGACTCTCTCACTCATTCATATATTTATAATTTGTGCATTACCAGCTACATACCCAAGCTTGTTTTTAGAAATCCAGTGTCTGGCATGTTAAGGCCCTCAATGCATTCATTTAACAAATATTTATTGAGCCTTTACTGTAGTCTAGGCTCTGGTCCAGACGCTAAGGCTATAGCAGTGAATTGTGCCCCCAGAAGATAAGTTCATTCTGAACCTGAGAATGTACCCTTATTTGGGATAGTCTTTGGAGCTTAAGGATCTCAAGACAAGATTAGGGTGTGCCCTAAATTCAACAGTTTATAAGACAGAAAAGCGGAGGACAGAGACACAAATAGAAGAAGGCCATGTGACTACAAAAGCAATGATTGGAGTTATGAAGCCCAAATCCAAGGAATGCCAAGGATTGCTAGCACACACCATAAGTTGTAAGAAAGGCATGGAACCCATTATCCCTTAGAGCCTTCAACAGGAACTACCCTTGCTGATATCTTGGTTCTGAACTTCTGGCCTCCAAAATTGTGAGAGAATAAATTCTGCTGTTTGAGCCACCCAGGTCGTGGTGATTTGTTTCTATTATCTAATATTGAAGCAATAATTATCTAAAATTCCAAAGTCAAAAGATTTTTGACCATGTGTGTTGATATGTAGGTGTAGCTGCCACTTCCAGTGGCAGCTCGCAGACTCTTGTGAAACTCTTCACAGACCATGATTCTAACATGAAAAATTATTCACCATCATCTTCAAAAATTTTGTCTAGGAATTTGGCAATTGTGCAGTTTATGTTCTTGTCTAATTCATTGACAAATCAAAGCCCAGTACAAAAGTTATAATATGCTATTTTTGACCGTCCTCTTTGTTGACATTTACTCATTATCAAATTTTTTCTGCAATCATTTAAACATTATAAGTCTTTATATGTTATTTTAAAATCCATGTTTTTCATGTTTTTACAGGAGTATATATATCATAAGACTTTGTCACGTGATAATTTAAATCTAGACATGTTACATTTATAATTTTTTGGCTTGTCAATTTAATAAAGTTTTTTAAAAAATAAAATTCTTTTAAGAGAGCTTGAATTGTATTCTTTTAAAATTATATTCTTCACAACAACTTTCTTTTCTAATGATTACTACTTCTACCTAAAAATTTATAAAGTATATATTTAATCAACTATAGTAGAATTGCTCTCAAGAATGTGTTTTTTCTCTACCTAACATTTTGTCAGATTTTTTAAAAAAATAGAATTTGCTCTTACCTAGTTTTCTGGCATCTTTCAGTTTCCACCAATGTTAAGCAGTTTGTGTTTAGGAAGTTCATCTGCAAATCATTTCAATATCTTAGACAATAACTATAACATTTCTTCTAGAAAGTGAAAAAATTCATCATAAATACAAACAAACATTTGAGTTAATCTTTAATCCAGAAATAAGTAAAGAGGGCCAACCCTTTTGAACGAATAAACAAAATTTTGGCAGAAAAAGTACTGTTGTACCAAATTGCAGGAATATACTGGAAGCGGACACAACCTCGATTCCGTAAGAGAGATAAGTACTTTAAATGAAAGTTATTAAAGGAGATGCTGGCAACTCCTGGATATTATTTCAAACGTGTATTCTTGGCAGGAAGAAGGGTGGAGGTGCAGGCTATTGGAAAAGAAACACTGACCCATGCATAGCCAAAGGATTTCAAAGACGGAATAGTGGCTGGGAGAGCTCTTTTCCTCAGACCACAGGGGAGTGCAAGGGAAGGAACTGAAGAGGTTAGGGTATATCTGGGAAAGAAGATAAAGTTTCTAGAATATACTTTATTTTTAAAGATTGATTTATTTTAGAGTGAGAGAGAGAGAGAAGGGGGAAGGCAGGTAGTGAGAATCTTGAGCAGACTCCCCGCTGAGCACAGAGCTCTAAACAGGCTTCGATCTCATGACTCTGAGATCATGTCCTGAGCCCAAATCAAGAGTCAGACACCCAATTTAGTGAGCCACTCAGGTGTCTCTGGAATATACTTTAGCCGTTGTGGACCTATAGCTGTGTGGCACACGTGTGTAGTCATAAAGTCATATACTTTTTATAAAGTATAAAGTCAACACAAGTGTGTTGGTGTGTAGGTGACTGTGTATGTGTATATGTGTATTATAGAAAGTAGGGCGAGACAAAAATTTATGTCTCATCATATCCCATCAAACAGATGCCCATGAACTTCAATTTTGTTTCCTTATTTTTCCCTGTAAACCATTTGGTTTATCAGTTTACTCCAAAATAGAGATATCATTTGGAAATAAAAGGAATTCCTTGCAGTAGGCAGAGTATACTGTGAAAAAACAAAGGGCAGATATTTCACAAAAGAGATTGGCTAGAGCGGTGACTGGGTAGCTTAGTGGATAAAATGGTTTCTTCTTGATTTCAGCTCAGGTCATATTCTCAGGGTTGTGAAATGGAGTCCCATGTCTGGCTCTACACTGGGCAGGGAGCCTGCTGAAGATTCTCTCTCTCCCTCTGTCCCTCCCCACTGCTCTCTCTGACTCTCGAAAATAAATAAATAAATAGTTAAAAAAAAAGAGAGGGAGAGAGATTGGCTAGAGTCACACAACAGATCACGAACATGATTAGAATACAAAAGAAATTGTCACAAGCTTCCTACTAAAATGAAAGTTATCATAAACATTGAGAACAAGCATACATTTCTGCTTTCTTCATTTCACCATAAATGACTAAAAAACTAGATTTAAAAATATGTGTATTAACAACTTTCAGAAAACACTTGGTGGAATAGGATTGAAATTCCCAAAAGAAGGGAAGTAAAAAAGGTAAGCTTTGTGATTAGCCTGACTTCCTGCCTGGGGCCAGGTTTCAGGCCACAACACAGGAAACTGACATAAAGCCTAGAGTTGGGACAGCAAGTTGAGAAGGCCATGCTCTAAGCTTAGGAAAGTTGAGGAGATAAGATTTTACAGAGAAGGGTAGTGGAGTGGTGGAAATAAACAAAAAAAGATCTTGGGGGTTGGCAGAAGGATCACCTTAAGACCTTAGCTGATCTGCCCATTTATGGGGGGAGAAAAAAACTTCCCTGAGTTTAAGAAAAGAACCACTGAAATATAATGGCAAAGCAATAGGTTGAACAATTCCCAAAGTCCAAACATAGGTAGAGAGGGAAAGTGTATTCCAACAAACCAGAGCGGAAAGACCTCAAAATACATAAGGCAAAGAAAGGGTAGAATTCTTTGAGAGATAACACTAAACAGTAGATCTAAATCAAGTCCATAGAAAAAGCTTCTCTGGACTTACTATAACAAAACTAAAAAGTAAGCCTCAAAAGAATCCTATTTATCCAAGAATACCTGTGCTCCTGACAAAATCTAACACTCCTTAAAAGATCACAACAAAATCCAGCCTTCAACAATGTAAAATCCATCATTTCTAGCACAGAAATCTAAAATACCAGGTACACAAAGAAACAGGAAAATATGACTAGGAGAACAAGCGAGAAATCACATTTCTTCTCTGGACTAAAAACCTAAACTTAGCTTTTGGTGTCAGAGTATAAAGCAAACATGAACCCCAATGTACCTTGGAAGAAAGCATGACATAATCATTGACCTGAATGCAGAAGTTCTCTAACTAAAGTGTGTAGTGTTATCTTTAGTAATATAAGTTGTAGTTGATCTGTCTCTGAAGACTATCCCAGTTTGTTGGCAGAAGATATGATAAGAAGCAGAACTTGTACCTTTTCTGTAAAGAATTAGACTTTATTGCATTTGTATCCATCACAGGGGAGCTGGCCCTCCAGAATGTAAGGACTCCGAAGTCTGCCTTCAAATCAGGCTAGGATTCAGTCATCTTTCTGAAACTGATGGCAGTAAGCCACAGACACAGAGGAAGGTTGGCATGCCCCCAGGGCCTCCTAATAAAATGAAAACATCCTCTATGGACCAAGGGCTAAAGTTACAATCAGTCCTATAATGACAAAAGTTAATAGCTAATTGTTTGTAGTGTTTTCTACGCATCAGATGCACTAATGCATTATTATATTTAATACTCTATCTTTCTAAGGTAAGCATTATTTTTATTCCCATTTGTATTCGTTTTCTATAACCACACTAACAAATTACTTTGAACCAAGTCACTTAAAACAGCAAAAGTTTCCACTGTTAGAGTTCTAGAGGTCAAATTCTATAGGGCAGAATCTGTTTCCTTGCTTATGTATATTGTTGGCAGAAATCAATTCATTGCGTTTGTAGGGCTGATTTCCTCATCTCTCAGCAAGGGTAGTTCCCAGCTTCCTAGAGCACACCTTCCTCAGCTATGGAAGCCATCTTCTTCTGTGTGCAAAGCCAGTAGTGGTGTTGATTTCCGCTCATGCTTCAAATCTATTCTGCCTTTTCTTCTTCTGCCTTTTCTTCTTCACTGACTTCTGTCTTCCTCTGCTACTTTGCAGAGCCCATGATAATTTCTCTATTTGAATGTCCATAACCTCAATTCTATAAGCAAAGTTATTTTTGTTCCTTATGTATGATAAGAGAGTGGGGCATGTACCTCTACTGGGGACAGGCAGCGTTATTCCACCTACTACAGTCCACTCTCTGTGTCCCAAAAATTCATGTCTGCTCCACATGCAAAATACCTAGTGTAGACTCTGTAATGATTATCTTTATATCCCAAGAGCATAGACCATTCTTGACATTCAAGAAATTCAATAAATGCATGACATTTTTTAATTCTTGCTTTCAGCATTGCCTTCCATGAAGGAATCTTCTTTTACCTTCTCAGTAGTAATGAAAAGATGAACTCATTGCCATTTCTATGTGAATGAGTCAGATTGCTTCTTTTCACTTTCAGTACCTAGGCACAGAGGAACAATAGAAGATCAGAAAGAAGTACTAAAATAGAAGCATAAAGGAAAACTATCCTTGCTGAATTTTCCTAGGGCCACCTAGAAATAAAACCCAAGTGTTTTTAAATCAATATAGTTTCAATCTTAGAAAATATACTGTTTTAGTATGAACCTTACTCCATCCCCAGGAATATAGAAAGGGAACACAAAATTTGTCTTTTCTCCCCAATGACGTTTTCATATTTTCAGTTGCCTAATCTGAAAGTGAGCCTTGCTGATTTTACTACAAGAAGTCTGCTGAATCTGTCCTTTTTCTGTTTTCATTGTCATTCTGCTAGTTAAAGTAACCTCACCTGGATTAGTAAAACAACCTCATATTTTGCAGGCTTATCTCAAACTGCTTTGCTTCCATTTTGATCCCCATACTATCACCCCAAACATTTTTTTCTAAATTATTGATCCAATTACATCATTCTTGTGCTGAAAATATCTCAATACATTTTTAATTCACTTAGCATGTAATTCAAGGTCCTTCCAATCTCGTTTTAACTCAGCTCAGAGTTTAGGCTTTTTAGCACCAGTAGACCTGGTCTGAAATCCCTGCCCCAGTACTTATTGGCTAGGTGGTATCAGTCAAGGCACTTAACATCTCTAAGTATAACTTCCTGATTTATATAAATGATAGAGCACAGGGTAGTACCAAGACTTCAAGACACATGTCAGATTCCTGACACCTAGATAATGCTTAATAAATGTAGTTATCATGTAACCTTTCTGGTCTCATTCCTCTACACCACTCACTATACACTCCAGACTCTAGTTGAACTGAACTGGCACTTGAGATACTTGGAAAGATCCACTTATAGGTCCACATATATATATATATATATATATATATATCCTCTTATATATCCCAAGCTTTTGTTCATGCAACTTCTTTTACTCTAAAGCCTCTCTACCCATACCTTTTTTTCTCCACTCATATTTTAAACCTGGCAAAATTCTGTTCATCCTAAGACACAGAAGTTTGCCATCTCTTTGAAGACAGCCTGATCTCTCTTGGTCCATGGGACCAATCGCCTCCACCTCTATATTTCCTGCCCTTCTTCAAACCGCTGGCATTTGTGCCTGTGTCAAACTTGATGTGTGAGCAAATTTTATTCTCACTAGTTGGTGAGTTTCTTGAGTTTCTTGAGGTCTGGTGTCTTCCTCGTCATGGTTACATCACTCCTAAGGACAAACTGGACTTGTGGTTGGTTCTCAGTAAATATTTGTGGAATTGATGGTTATAATAGTATCTAAAAGACAGAATGTTGATGCCACTGTGTGACACTTCTCTCGTGACCAAAAATCTAATCTAGTCATAATTTGTAGTGCTTATTATTTCTACTCTGATAAATACCTTGAATTCTCTTTCTTAAAGTGCAATTAGCTAAATATTCACCAATTATGACTTTCCTGAGGCTTTCTGAACAGGTGAATTCAATATTTTATTCAAATTTGCTTCCTCAAACCAAATGCCCACATTAAAAATGTATATATGTAAGTGACTATGAATAGTAGCATTCTTATGAACAATTTTATGATAAAAGTAAGTCGGATGGCAGAAGGATTTTGGTCAGAAAACACATTTTACAAGTAAGCTTCTAAGGGGTTATTTTAAACAACACTGAAGGGAAAAAATTATTTCAAACAGATGAAAAATACCTCTCCACGGTCCCTCTAATGGATGTACTTTAAAGAAAGCCAAAGGGAATTTTAAACTCTACATACATTTTATGAACATTCAAATGAATATCTATGACTAATCTCAAGTGTATTTGAATAAAAAATAGAACAATTTTGATGTTCCAAGTTGAATTATTAAGTAAAAATATTCAGTTATCAGATAGTTAATTAAGTGGAACTGACTGTATTCATTAAAATATTTGTTCCAAACAAATGTATTTAACATTCAGATATTATGCAGAATAGGTGACAATTACATATCTCCATGGAGATCAATAATGGGATTCAGATCATTGTGTAAAGAGTCTGCAAGTTTAATGCAGAGAGAATGTCATTATTATTTCTCTCTTAATGATGGTCATTATGCGCAAACACTGATTGAATTCCATTTGTTACCTGCATTTGAGCTGAGAGGAATAATTACAATTTAAGTGTCTCCATTAAAATTCATAAAAGAATATGAATGCAAAAATTATACTTGAAACTGACAAAATATACTTTGAGGATATAAATTGTGTTTTCTGATAGGCCTCTTAAAAGTATTAAAAATAGCTTCATTTTAATAAGATGACATATAAAGATCATGTGTTATCCTCACCTTTATGTTAATTTTAATGCTGCAATACATGACTAATAATAAAAAGTAAAGAAATTAACTTTTAAAAAGTAAAATCAATTAAACAGTGTGCCAGTTATCACCCATACTTTTGAAGATTGGGTCATAGTCATCCCTATTTTAAAACTGTTTTTAATTGCCATACGATATTAAAATTATGTTCTAACATTCCATATATTGGGGATATCTTTCTTCCACCCACTACTGTTGGTAGCTAATAGGTCCAAGATTTGGACTGATGCAAATGAAGTGTGCTGTGTTCTCTTTTGTTTGGGGGCATTTATTTATTTTGACTCAATGCGCCCCATTCAACACCTATAATTTCAGGTGTTAACAGTTACCACCTTATGGGCCACACCAACCCTGTGTTTTCAGTTGATTATCCTGCATTTTCCCTAGAGTGAAGGGCAACATACTAAGATGTCATATGGAGTACCACTGAGACTTCAAAGTCTTCTTTTCAGTGGTCTAAGTGAGTGCCCCAAGTCTGTTGAAAGAAGTTTGAGTATTTAATGCTACAGAAGCCACAAGAGGAATGATGGCAATGGAGTCGTGAGGCATTCAAGAAGCATCTGGAAGGAGAAAAGGAATGCTTTCTTTCCGTACCAGAGACTCTTCTCTAACTCTATCAGGACTTCAAACTGCAGTGTCTTAAATTTAAGGGTGTTTGGCATTACTATCCATCAGTATATTCATGTGGATTCATGTATTTTCATTTTTGTTTTATTTTATCATCCACATGTGGAAATTTTTTTTAAAAAGCATCTGTTCCCTTAGAGTACCACTTTTTGAAAAACTAAAAGAAAAATCTTATTTGTGAGTATATGTATGATGGTGAACATGGT